>NC_092432.1:17026567-17192905 GCF_036169615.1 Heliangelus exortis | reverse complement strand
AACAAAAGTAGACAAAACGCTGAAATAAATGGTTTCATGTAGGAAGGTGATGTGTTGGTTCAGTTCCACTTTTTGCATCATTATTCTGTTTCCGTGAATTTCAGAGACCTTATGCTTAGTTCAGTAGTGTTTTTATCCCTTTATCTAGCCTCAACACCATATCCAGGAAAGTGAATCTTTAATCTAGAATTCTGCATTTATTTTTTGAAATTTACTCTGCTGGGATATATGTACTTTGAAGCTGCTGTGCAGACAGTATGTAGGAATTTCAGAATCCTTTCTACAGTGCTAAAAACAAGAACAGCCCTTTCTCTTCTGGATTATGCTCTGCAGGTTTTCCATATTGTGATGTCTATGCTCTTTGAGTGCTGTTGAAGGGAGAGATTACAGCAGCAGTCATATCTACATATTCTAGCTGACTGCTAGGACACCTGGTGGAACAGATGCTCTGCCTTCATTTTTAACATGTCCTAAATACATCCATCATCTTTTCTGGAAGAGTGGCATTGTGGGAATTATTTTGACTGAATTCCAAGTTGTATATGGGTAGAACATTACTGAAATGTCATTTGGCTTAGCAAAAATTGTAATAAAGGAGCAGATACGGTTCTGGAGGTACTGATACACTGTAGAAGGGGAAAGAAAGAGAAGTAATAACTTGGAGGGAATGTGTTTGTGCTGACCTAGTTTGCTTTTCTTTTGCTGCTTACAGAAGACTCTAAAATGAAATATTTAGGAGAAGCACTACAGTGTAGATGAACATATTTTTCATTCCTGTGTTTGGCAACTATGATTTTTAAAATTGTACTCTGTGGATGTTTTTCACAACTTCCCATCACTTCCCTTTCCTTTACTTCTTGTTCAAATCATACATAGGTTAGAAGCAGCACACGGTTCTGGAAACATGTGAAGAGCTGTTTGCAGCTGCTGGGAAATTTACATTTCCTAAGCTGTGACATAAAACTGAACTTCTTAGTTGTCTCTATAACTTCAAAAAGGCATTTGATCTAGATTTTTCATGGCTGAGTATTGGTATATACATCTCACTGCAGAATTTTAAACTAGGTCCACAGAGTTGAATGATGGGCAAAGATAAAGGGAACCAACTGAGCTCCATCAATTAACCAATCCAGAAGAAAAAGTTACAGGTTTTAACCTCCCCCTATAAGTCGATGTGAAGAGATTTAGAAGTGTAACCTTGGAATTTACTGCATAGAGTTTTGTTAAATGGGTCTTGAACAATAATGTGATTGCAGTGCCTGTGGTTTGGAACATAAATTATCCAATACAGGGATGTTGCATGTGTGCAACAACATAGTAATGCAATACCAATGAGCTCTAATAAATTAGTAATGTGGAATTTTAATATTGGCATAAAACACTAGGCTTTTAGATCAATAAAATATAATTCGTGTGTTTCAACCAGATCTTGACATAATGGGGTCTTTATGGTCAATAATTCTGCCATTAATCTTTTAATGTTGAAAGTAATCATGTTTGTTTTTAAATATCTGTCATTCCTAGTAGAGAAATTACAGATGAAAATTTAGTTTAAGAGGTACATTTATAGTCACTGTGTACTCCCTGCACAGTTTAAGTATGGTGAATTCACATATAACTTTGTAAGACATAATGCCTTTTAAAAATTACTTATAAGTTATTAGTTTACATGGGTTTCTGTCTTTTCCCTGTAAAGTTTATCGTGGCAAAGAAGGACACAATCAACTTCTAGCAGGGATGTTTGTTACAATAAACTTAACCTATAATACAATATAATAGACCATGTGGGGATGTCAGTTAAGTGCCTCAGTAATTATGGTGGTGTCTGTGTTCCAGATAATTTAGGATAAAGTCTGTAGTTTTGACTATGCCATAGGTACATGAGGCAGTATAAAAATGAATGGGAAGACAGAATCTCTGAAGTGCTTCCTCTTAAGCATGCCATGATTCATGTATTGCAGTACTTCAGCATAATGAAACAAATTAAAGACAGAATAGAAGCTGCCTCCTTGAATTTCTTGGAGATTTTCTTTTTGTAGCATCTTACCTTTGTTTTCCATCATTTAATTACTCACTTTACCAGAGAGGATTATACTAGCTTTTCATTATAAACTTTGTCTTAAGGTATGAAAGATTCTAATCTTCCTAGAGCATAAATATGAGGATTTATTCCATCTTGACTGGCACAAGCTTGACATCAAAAGGCCTGCACTGATAGTTACGATTAACACGATCTCATCATGATCGATCCTTGTTCTGGTATCTGAAAACTCTTGTCACTAGAAGGCTTTGTCCAGAGCAGTTTGTAGATGCTCTAAAGTCACTTGTTACTGATTGGATCATCAGTAACCATGGTGGTTACCTCCCTATTAATTTAATCAGTGGCAGATAGCATTTGTCCTGCAAAGAATGAGAATCTTCATAAAACAAAGTAGAAATACCAGATAAAATGCTGGGGTTTGTAGAACTAAGAGAGGGATTATTTTTTCTTGTTTAGTCCAGTTTCTGAGATGTCAGACAAATGTCTGCCAAGGAAGTACAGGAAAGTCTGAGGTCTCTACCTCCAGGGAGCCTTCTGTAGCTTCAGTGCTTAGACCAGAAATGTTTAGGATATGATAGCTGCCTAACAGAGACAAAACTGTCAAGCAGCCACTGCATCTTTCCTTTTGTATTTAAGATGTTATAAGACATTTTGAAAGAGCGAATTTTGAATGGACATCTTGAAAGTAGTATTTCCTCTGTGTAGTTTCATTCTCTAAAGCAGATAATAAAAGATTCCAATGTATTTTTGCTTGCTTTGGGCAGAGGGTTGACTGTGTTATTTCTGTCTCTTTGGCTAAAGGTGATAATTGTGCCTGGACTCCTATATGTAGCGAGCATCAAGATGCAGAATTCTCTCCAACTACATTAGAAACAGGTGAGGATAAGTAATCATATGGGTTTCCTTCCTTTTTTAAAAGAATTAATTAAAAGTTTCTGATAAACAGGCTCTGGAAAATCTGGGGCAGAAAAATAACTTATTAACAACATTCAGATGTACATGCTGATGGAAGCAGTATTTGAAAAAAAAATAAATGCTGAAAACAAAGTCCTGTGTTTTAGTTTAGCATTTTTGCTTTCTGTGTATTTCGTATTAATTTCTCATGTACTATTCACTGCTTATAATTTTGAGGCCTAGAAATAAAGGGAACTTTATCCTTAAATCTGGGGGGAGCTTGAGGGGTTGGGCCTAGAACATTACAAATTACATAGGTAACCCTAAGTAGCCTCTGTTTGCTTTTATTGTTAAAATCAGCTGAAGTCCCTGAAAGTAGAGGTAACAACTTCATTATTTAATTAGCCACCCATTAGTCCTAAATGCAGTCCTTCTTGGTCATGATAGAGTCTTACTCTTGACTTCTGGTTAAATACCATTTTGCAATGTTTCCTTGATTGCATGTTTTTGTTATTTTTCAAACAGACATTATATGATGAAACTTCTGTGACAATATTTGTTTTGCCTTTTCTTTTTTTTTTTTTTCCTTCTTTTTTTAAACTTATTACTTTAAAGATATTCTTCCCCCCCTTTTTTAGTTCCTGTTTCTGGTTCTCATATGGCTGCCTCTGCTTGCCAGCATTCTTTGAGCAGTTTCCTACCGACTGGAAAACAGAGGGATACAACGAAAATCGATCTACACCTAAAGCCAAAGGCTTTGCACACAGTCTCAAAAGAGCGACCACGCTCTTTAGTGGACCTCAAGGCCTATAAAGACACAAAAATTTTAGTGGCAAAGTTTTTGGAACATTCAAATTGTAATCTCCCTCCAGAAGTACGTCACGTAGTGAACAGCATACGATCAGTAATAAAATCTGATGAGAGACACATGGAAGAAGCCATCTTCAGTGCCAATATTATAGACCAGGTAAGCCATTTATGTTCTAAAGATTTGTTCAGCTTGACAGACATGTCCTCATTTAAATGTTTTTACAGCTTTAAGTACTTCATACAATTGCTGTGTAGTTTATAATAGTGTAGCTTTAGTAAGAAATTCTTAATATTTATTGTGCAGTGATGCTTTTCACACTGAAGCACTCATAAATGCATTTCACATTCTTCAGCAGGAAACAGTAGTATCATAGGAGCTCTATAGGATACTGATATTTGCATGTTGATAATCATGCTCTTATTTCTGGCATCTTTTCATCTATGAATGTTCATTATATACAGAGATACACGTAACTGACTTGGATCTGTTGGGGTTTTTTTCAATCTATTTGTACAGCATAATCTGGCAGCTAAATAAGATAGGTAGACACAAAAGCAGAGACATGATCTATCAAAAGAAAAGCAGTGCAGTTTCCCTTACTCCTGCCTGAAAGAATGATAATGACCTTCGCTATTTTTAAGAAAAAGAACTGAGAAATTCTGCTTCTCCAAATGAAGGAATAACGCATCTTCTCACCTTGAGTGAAAATAAAACAGACTCAAGGTTTGGAAGGAATCCTATAAAGCAAGGGAATTAGTAGTGACAGCAACTTTTATTATCTAATTCATGTGTAATAATAAATCTTTTTCCGGGAGGAAAGGTAATGAATCACCTCTTATTGTTATCAGAATTATAGCTATAGAAATGGAGTTCTTTTTATGGTGTCAGCTTTGAAAAGCAGAATGCTCTTAGCACTGGCTAACCACAGTCAGGTTGCCTGTGGAGTTTCCACAGCAGTGGACAGACAATTAAGGATATACTCTTGGCAGCTCTTTCCCCTCTTTCTGAGATATTGTCATTCCTGTGGCATTAGTCTGCTTATCCCCATGTGGGAAAAACTGGATAAGTATTAAAATAGGACATAATAACACTGAAACAGCATGTGAGATAGTGTGATCTGTAGCAGGACACATACAGCCTTCATTACAGCTTGCTGCAGGGTGGTTTTTGTGAACTGAAGTAGAGTGAAGTAATAGCACTGTATCTGTTACCTCTATAGTCACATGGATAGAACAGCAGTACTATCATGACATGCTGAAGAGTGTCAGTATGGAATTAAATTTTAACATTTTTAATGCTTTACAAAATGTATGGCTAATTAAATCCTTGAGGTTAGAAGATGAAAATTTTCTTTAAATGAAAATCTCATAGTTTCTCACAAAACAGTTTAAAAATATCATAGTTACTACAGAGCGCTAGGGGTAGGAAGGGATCTCAATAGATCATTGAGTCCAATCCCCTGCCAGAGTAGGACCTGCCACTTTAGGTCACACAGGAACATGTCTGGGTGGGTTTTGAATGTCTCCAGAGAAGGAGACTCCACAACCTCACTGAGCAGCTTGTACCAGTGCTTTGTCACCCTCACAATAAAATAGCTTTTTCTTACGTTTACATAAACCTTCCTATGCTCCAGCTTACATCCATTTACCCTGTCTCCTACCATTGGTCATCACTGAGAAGAGCCTGGCTCCATACTTCTGACACTATCTGCATAAAATGTATTTATTTAGATCACAAAACTAGAAAGCCCAATTTTTATCCAGTGTGGGTTTCTTAGATCCAGGATACTTATGTTTTTTCCACATTTAAGAAATAGTTTTAGTAATTACTTTTTGTAAGACAAAACCCACTAATGATGAATGAAAGTCCGCAGCATCCTAGCAGTCTACTTAAGAAGTCAGAATTTTTGGTTAAAAAATTGTGTAATTCGGATTTGTGAAGCAGCTTGACAGTTCTATTAACACTGCAATGTTTGTTTACTAGAATTGCAAGAGTTTCATTCTCTTCCACCTTCAGAAAAGCAAGTGAAGCTTTTCTTTCTCCTAAAATAGATGAGTTTAATATATTCCAAACTTCTATGTGTCAATTATAAAGCAAAGTTACTGCCTTTTCCACAGGTTTCTTTTACATTCATACAGAGACAAGCAAATACTTGTTTGCACCTTTGTTAGCTCAACACTACAGCAGCGAGTCATGGTCTGGTGCCTTCCAAGCCTGACTCCTGCCTCCCAGTAGCCAGAACTCAGCCCTATCTAGATGTAAGAACAGGAGAAGCAGGAGGGTCTCAGGTTGGCTACATAAACACACCTCTCCTCTGGGAGAATGCCATCATCAGGTAACTGAAATGAAATGGTATTGAGGGACTGACCCTTTTAAATTATATTTCTTAGCTTGTTTTCACCATTTTTCCTCTCCGTTTCTGCCCTTTATACCAGGTAATAACAAGTTCCCAGCAGAATGTGAATACCTCTAGAAAGCAACTTCAAGAAGATCTTCACCTTCAGAGCTGTGGTGCTCTGAGCTCTCCAGTTGCCTTCTTACGTAGGTCCCGTATCACTCACAGTTCAGAGAGGGACAGGCCTCACAGTTTAATTGGAGTTTGCCGGGAGACCATCCTTTGATAATATCCACAGGTATGTGATTCCAGCAAAGAGAATTAAGGAAGAAACCGGGACTGGGAGAAATAGAAGTAGTGGATGACTTAAAAAGTGTCTTCCTTTGGAATTCTGCTTTTTTCCAGCAGCAGCAGCAGAACACCTGTCTTTCTGAATGTAAATTCCAGCCCTGATTTTTGCAAATTTTTTAACTGATTTATAGTGAAGTCATAACAAATGTTTTCCCAACCAGAAACGTGTTTCTTTCACTGTACTTTCAGAAATGCTACTGATGCTGCCTGGCATTTCTTGAAAACCATTACAAAACCACCAGAGACCGGCTGTACAACTTAAAAGTTGTATTTATTTAATGTACCTCAAAGTGTTTTAACTATGATCAGTGTTTTAATAAAAAGTATTTCTGGACTTTGCTTTTTCAACAAGTGATTTGGATAGAATGTAAAGGTGATTGATACGCACAAGCAGCGCTGTTTCTAATCCCGTTTTCCATGTCTTTCACCCCAGGCTAACTGATCTGTCTTATTAAACAGCTCCTCGTTCCTCTGGCCCCTCATATTATGGTAAAGGCTGTGATGTGGTTTATTTTTCCTCAATTTTGAATGTAATGAAGTAGTGTATCTAGTAATGGAGTAGTGACTGAGAACTGACACTAAGTATTC
This sequence comes from Heliangelus exortis, assembly GCF_036169615.1. Lineage (NCBI taxonomy): Eukaryota > Metazoa > Chordata > Aves > Apodiformes > Trochilidae > Heliangelus > Heliangelus exortis. Next base: position 17,185,885 of record NC_092432.1, on the reverse strand, counting down.
TGCAAATTGTGACCAAAAGATGCATTAGGGACCATCTTTGAAATTCTGCATTCCAAAAAGCAGATTTTGCAAACTTTACAGGCACCAACTGATTGAAGTTAGATGAATTTTTGTCCAGCAGAGCTTTGGAACATTTTTTCAAAAAGAACTTACTCCAATGATCACTTTTGACAACTGTATTGCTAAAACATGGCCTTGTGGTTCTGCTGCACTTATGATTTATTTAAGAGTGACCTTTAAAAAAATAAAAATAATCAAAAAGTAAGTATCATTGACACTAGTTTGGTTACCAGAATAAACACAGGTCTGCCAGCAACATCTTCCAGTGCAAGCTTCATCCTGGCTCTCTCAGAGGTAATTGAAAAGGCCTTAAACAAAAGGTTCTCGTAAAGAATCTACCACAAGCTGACATTTCAGGGATTTACTTTTTTTGGAGAAGTGCTTGTCAGTAGCATTAGTTTCCATTAGAGGTTTAATCATGTACTGGTTTCGTTTGTGTCACTCTGAGCTCGGCAGACATTCTGTGAAAAGGTCACAAAGGAATGTAGATGAAGATGGGTAGTTTAAGTTTTACAGTATCATCCATTTTAATGTGTTTTAATTACAGAATGCTTTTGTATCGATGTGAACTCACAGTGACATCCAGTGGCAACAAGGTATGCTAATTGAAAGCATCTACTCTGAAGATAATCATAAACAAATTCCTAATTCAAGAGATTAATGCACTTAAAATAATTTGTGACCATTGCAACTGCACTTAGATGAAGAATTAAATTATCTTCCGCTTGGATTTTTTAAAATTATTTAAAATTACACAACAAACAAAATAAGCAAGCTTCCTTTATTATTTCAGATTTATTAGTGATAGTAGCTTAATTCTTTCCTAAGGTCAGTTGCATGCAACACACTACTCCTTGAAGTACAGTCATCTAAAGCTCTTCAGTTACTGCATGGTAAGGCTTCTTAAATCACAGTGTATTTTCTTCAAGGCCTTGGCCCCAAAAAAATGTAGACAAAAAGTTACACCAATTAACATTTATCTGGTAAGGATTACAAATTCACTACTGTTTTTTTTTTATCTACACACATTTTAATACTGCTGATGGTGCTAGGTTATTTGTGAAAACAATATACATTCAGAACACATTGCCTTAGGAATAAGAATGCTTTATAAAAGACAGATACAGGTAAGCATGGCTTTCCCATTTTGAGCTGGTATAAACAAAAAGTTAATATGCAAAAATAAAAAAAATAAAAAAACTAACCCAGCCCAACACATACATTACACAACCTGTGCAATAAGTTATTCATGAAATACTTCTGTTAAATCATAAAAATCACAAGCATTAAAAATAAATATGTATCTAAATAAATATTTTGATTTTAATCTTGTGGTAATTATTCTTTATTTAGCATATGAAACACTTGTTACATGTTTATGTTCACACCTTGCCAAACAGGTTACACTTGTTATAACAATACCAAGTACTACAGTGGTTTTCTTTACATTAGAATCTAAAAGTTTTAACCACACACATTCCTTCCCACTGAAATGCCATCTATTCAGCACCACTTTGAAAATTATGCAAAGCCATCAGTATTGGACTATTTTATGGAGCTGGGATTTTTATTTTTTTGACTTGAGGCAACCAGAACTTTCTTTAATTGCTTTTCTTTGCCTTTTCTTGCAGTCTCATTCATCAAATATTCACATTCACTGTGTTATCAAACAAGACAGACATACATACATCACTCCACATAAGGGTTACAAATAAATACATTTTACGCTTTATGAGAAAAGAGTTTAGAAGATGTTGCAAAATACTTAAATGCTTTACAAAGATTTTTATCAGTGATTATTGTCTTTGACCATCCTTCTCATCACTTTTTGGTGAAGAAATAAAAAGGAAGGAGAGAAAAGGCAGAGACACCTGTCTGTTCCTTGTTTTGGAGTCCTCAGGTCAGCTTTCGTTCATACAAAATACAAAATTCTCTTCAGCTATGAGGCCTTCAGCTTTGATGGAATCATTTAGTTGGTTTGCTGCAAGAGAGTCCCATGCTAGATGTACAGGGGTGTCTCCTGTCCAGTTAGAAGCCTGAACATAGCAGCTGGCATAGTCTTCATGTGAATCTGTCAATTGATTTACACAGACATTAGCAGAATTGTTACTAGTTTAAAATTATCTGTAAGGCCCATTCTGTCTCTACCCTACCATGTAAGTGCATTTAATGTCCTGATTTCTATACATGTGAATGTTACCCGAGTTTCTAGTTCAAAGTTCTCTGGCTCTAATAAGCTGGTTTGCTGTCAGGGTTTTTCTGTGTTGTTTCTTTTAAATAGCAACAGGTTGCAACACTGTGTAGCTTAAAAGACCCCTAAATATCTTCAAAATACCTTAAAAAAGAAGCAGTGCAAACCTCTGAAAATATATTCTGCTGGTCTGGTAGTAACTGAACTTAGAATTTTGTTCTGTCTTCCTTTCCTGTGGGACTGTAATTTTGTACATATTTTCTCCTAATTGTAGAATGATCGTCTGCACACAAAACCTGGACATTATCACCTGATATTTAAATGCCAGTCAAGAGTTTGATGAACAGGTTCTCTCATGGCTAGTGTGTATTTATGTTCATTCTTCAAGGAGTACTCCGATTAATTGTCAAAGGAATTTTACAGACTAACAGTATTAAAAGCCTCAGGTAACCAGACTGTAAGTACCCATCAGGCAGCATGAGAGGAAGGAAGGCCTGATAATACAGACCCTCAACAGCCATAGGCTGCTTTGATACTGTGGTGTCTTCATGCTGAAAAAACAAGTAGTTCCACACTGTCCTCCTGTGTTTAGTGAGATATTATTCAGCAAAGAGAGACCATAAAGGCATGGAGGTCTGATAGAAATTTGCAGCTTTGTTCTTACTAGTGTACATATATTCTGTATTATTTTTCAGGTATCAGGAAAACAACTTTGGTTTTTGGCAAAGGAACCAGTGGTCTATCTGGCCACAGTTCTGTATGATATTATCACTGATTTCAGTAGGGGGGGATCTTGTTCATTCATAACTGATTTCACTAAAAATACTGCAGAGAGATGTTTTTTCTTATTCCCAAGGTAAGTTGGAAATGTTCAGTGGAAATGATACTATTAAAGCACAGATCAGTTGGAATCTCTCTGCTCTTTGAATATGAATTTATTTCTGTGGCAGATGCTGTAGTGATAAGATATTTTCATAGCTAATGTGATTTAGTGCAGTTTCTTCACTTAATTAATTATTTTAATTCAAAAAGTATGTTTAAAGTTCAGAATCATGCCAGGAACTCTTGAAAACAAATGGAAAAAAGCAGCGAACGTTCATTTAATTGTTAAAAAAAAATGTTCTGTTAATTGTTTTCTGTTGCTCAACTCCTGTTAATTGGGGATGATGGTTCTAATACTGTTAAGACACTCTCTTCAACTTAAAAATATATTTTTCTAACATTTTTAATTCTTTGATAAAGTATTTGTTTTCTTACCTCTCCCACTGAATTAGACAATGCTTGTACTATCTTCTCATGAGCAGTAGCAACAACACTTTGTCCATTGATCTCAATAATACGATGTCCTACTCTTACTCCACCCCTCTCAGCTATTCCGCCTCGCATCAAGCTGCAAATCTGCCAAGAGAAAGCAAAGCTCATTGTAGTTTATCTGTGTCATAATGCAATAAAACTTGTCACAATGTAGCAGTTCCTAGGATTTAATACATAATAATAAGTGGTGACACAGTAAGGATTCCAGAAGGTACTTGTGGAAAGTATTAAGCAATAGTGGAAGGTTTTAAGCATTGATTTTGTCAAAAATTTTGCAAATAGCAATTTTTATTTTCATTCTCATGGGCTGGGAACATACAAATACCTAACACAGTGATATAGGTAGCAGCCATGCAGAAGAGTGGAGTTAGGGAGAAGGTAAGAATTTTATGTAATGATCTAGGAGAAGAAAGTGGTTTTTACATCTTTTTGTGCCACCTTGACTCCTCCTGCAAACCACCACATTATTCTTTCTGAATAATGGAAAATATAAAAAGTGCTACAGGAAAAACTAATCTACAACTGCAATTTTTCTACATACATGGAAAAAAAAAATGTAAGGCTTAATACCTAACCCTACACAAACACTAGCTTAGGCAGCAGTAAAGGATGATGCCATACAGACATTGTATATTGAAAGCTGGAGATCTGCCAGAAAGTTCACAAAGAAACAGGGAAGATAAAAAGAAACATCTGTCCCACATATATAAGTTAGAAAATTATTCTGAAGAGAGGGGTGAGAAACTGGTGGATGCCCCATCCCTAGAAGTGTTCAAGGCCAGGTTGGATGGGGCTTGGAGCAACCTGGTTTAATGGATGATGTCTCTGCCCTTGGCAGGGGGGTTGGACTAGATGATTTTTCAAGGCCTGTTGCCCCCAGAGTGTCCTATGAAATGTGCAAATTCTTTTCTTTTTGCAGGCTGCTCTCAGCACAGTGAAGTATGGTAGCTCGTGTCCTGTGCCTCTGAAGGCTGGAAAAGGGCGCTCTGCTGTGTCCCGGCTTTTCTCCATGTGTTAGTGCTGCTAACCATAGGGAGCTTAGGATGAAGAAGGCAAGGCAGGCCACTATTTCAACTGGGAGCTGCAGGTACTGGTGAAGAACTAAGTTTTTATGTCCCTTACAATAGCAGAACAGTTCTACAAGAAGTTACATAGTCCCAGCAGATACTCTGAGATTGGTGTACAGGCAGAAAGAAAGATCTCAATCCAGTATGTGAAATTTAAAAGAGTGTTTCCTTCTCAGCAACAGTATCTGTGCTAAGACAGGGCCCTCCCTGACAAAGTCTACAGTTCAACATCAGACAGCAATTGTTGGTAAATTATTTCAGAAGACTAACCTAATGCAGCACGTGAGGTAGCCAACTACTTCTGCAGTTACCGTCAATGGGTAGAATCATATGCCAAGAATTTTTATTTGCTAAAATCTGGTAATTTGCTCAGAGCTAAATACAAGTATGGTAAGATGTGGTTTGTGTTCCAGTGAGTTTGAGAAACTTAATATGTGAGGAGATAGCAAGCTGGAATATATTGAAGCTATAGCATTGTGTGACACTAGCAGTTTCTGTTAAATTCCTCTTTACAAATAACAATGGTATAAAAAATTAAATCCTGTCTTACTCAAAGTCCAGGTTGTCTGATACAGGGAGCAGCAATATATAGCTATTTGCTTATAAAAAGCCTTTCTCAGCTGTCTGAACAAAGACTTACTCCTGCAGTGAGACTTATCTTCCACCATGCTATCATTAGTGGCTGCGTTTTATCTACTGTGGTTCATAAACTATTTCTGATGGACTGCACCACCTGGACCCTTCACAGAACTGCATCTTGAATTTCAGTCACAGGTAGTATATTGTTTTGCAGTTAGTCTACCTTCTAATCATACAGCTGACAAGACAAACTGTACTGCATAGATCTTATTTATCAAAAGCTTCTCAATTCAACTCACTGTTAGAATAACAGTTTGCTCCTTGCTGTTGGAGATTGTATGTAGTTACCTGAAAGGACAAAAAGCAGAATGTGCCAAGAGAAACCCTGTAAATAATCAGCTGAATTAAAAGCTTTGAGAGCAAATGGAAACGTAACCTCTCACCCTACTGGCGTAAAGGAAAAGGTAACATCTTGCATATCTATCCAGAGCAGCTTTCATTGTGTGGCTCTCAAAACATTTTTAATACCATCAGTGGATTTCCTCTTTCTAACAGCCACAGCCATGGGAATCGGTCTCTTATCTTCACTGAAGAATGTGATTCCTCTCCAGGGAAGGGAGTCGGCTTCCTTTTTGTGAGCATTTTCTTTTTAACGAGGTAGAAGGAGAAACAGACAGGGAGCCCAAGTGTCTCTGCCTAACCTCTCAGTGCCTGTTATGCTAGAGACAGAGCACAGATATAAACAAATATTCTGTACTTAAAGCACACTTTTACATGGCTCCTGTATTTGCAAGTGGCTGACTCAAATCAGCCTTAAAGCTTGAGTTTCCAGCCCATGGAGCCATGGCAGATAGATAGTGCTGGCAAGTGTGTGTTGAGTGATAACACTAACTAAATGTGATTCTATCAGTTTTATTGCAGCACAATTTATTGTGTAGCAAAACATTAAGAAACAGTGCAAGGCAAACTAACTGTTTATTCTGTATAAATACACTAAATATAACATGTTAAGCCAGGATTCTCCTCATCTCAGTCCTCTATTACACTGTTCAAACCTGGTATATTTTTTGCCTAGAGAGTTTAAATATATATAAAGAAAGGCAAGCTAGAAAGAATAAGCTGTCCATTCTGGTAAGCTTAACCCAGTTTTAATGTACTTTTAGATAGAACTGTGCTAAGCTATGGGTGAAGGAGATAAACTTCTCAGAGAAAGTGTTTGAGCTCTGAGATCTAGCCTGAGAAGTGGTCCATTATCAGCAATAAAAATACAATTGGAAATACACAGATTTTTCATTATCTGGGAAACAAGTTAATAATGCAGTATGAGGGGACCACTTGTATTTAAATATGATAATCACAATAGAAGTCTACCATAATGATTTTCAGAAAGTGGATGATAATGTCGTATGTTCACCTCCCCATCATACAACATTTGTACTTTTGTATGTACACTCTGATATTTCTTTTTTTCTTAACATTTTACACTTGAAATTTTACATTCCTTTTTAAAGTATGCAATGAAAACACATCCATGGCTTTCAGGAGCCATAAAGAATATCTGCACTAGCGCAAGAGGTAATTTTGTAAAATTAACACTGATTTATACTGTTGTGCTGTTCCCTCACCAAAACATTCCAAAAGCTGATACTGGGTGCTTCATGAAGCACAACTTCAGACTGTGCATCAATCGCACCATGCAGAATACACAGAGGGTCACCTGCAGTGTCCCAGTCCCTGCATCTTCCTGATACCCTGTGCAAGCAAAACCCAGCTCATGGAGTATTTCTGTACGTTCAGGTTGTTTATGAGCTATTCACCAATATAATAGCTGTACATCCTGCAGTGGTGAGATAAGCAGGGTGAAAAGGAGTCTCTTAAAAAGACTATCAAAGAGGTACAGAAATAAGTACCAGCTGCATGCATAACAAGGATATGCCTCGGGTATCAGTGGGAGATGTTTCATTGTACCTGTTCTGGCAAGCCATTTATTTCTTCACTGTGCTAATGCTGACCTAACAAAGAATAAAGATACTCTTTCTCAACCCTGTCATAATTTATAACAATTGCTGGCAACTACAAAACCACTTTCATTGTCAAACTACCAGAGATGTATTTGCAGTCATATTTTCAAATGTTAAGTGAATTAAGAGAGTTTATCTGAGAAAAGACAGAAAAGAAGAAAAGAAGCTTGTCTCTACAGCAGCCTAACAGACGTTAATCTCTCCTTTCATTGTTGATTTGCTTTCATATTCAAACATAGACTCTTAATAAACAAGACTTTCTGTTTTTGTTATCCGAGGATTTTCATGATGAATTCGGTAAATTTGATATTGGATGTCATCTAAGTGTTGCTCATTTAACTGGAGTTATGACCATCCAGTGTGAGGAATGTGATCAATCACCAGCAGATGGAGTGAACATGCTATGAAAGAAAACAACATAGTCTACAGAATTTGCTAAGCTAAGGCTCCAGTCACTTAGGAGATGATAAACTGGGACAAGATGGATAGATTGTCTCCCAGACTCTGCAATGTGCTGCATCTCATCCACTGTGGCTTGATTCTTCTCCCTAGGCCAGACCCAACCCCCACCAATACTTTGCTAGGTCTCTTAAAAGAACAGATAGAGAATTGCTCATTGTTCCTTAAGTATATTTTCCTCTTTTTATCATAGCACCAGCTGCACATACTGCATTTACAAAGGATAGAAATTAGGAAATAAATCAGTACCTCATATGGTGGTATATCCTGTTCTTGGCATCTTTCTGTATTTTTGTACAGCCCTCACTATACTCAAGTGTCAGAGCATTAATCTCAAACATGACAAATGATTTAAATCTCTGTTTCTAAAGGATGTCAGCCTGAGTTAGATGTCACTTTGGAGTGCTCCCAACTGGGCCAAGGCTTGTAGTGGTGTTCTTTATACCAGCCTCTGCTGTGACCACAACGTGATCTTAGGTAGGAATACTTAAAATGTAGATTTGATATAACTTAGAGATGTCTGGCAGAGCTGAAAAGCCACTAATGAGCCATCTGCTTGCTAAAGCACAGTAAGACCCATAAACTATCCTGTAGAGCTATCTGCTACTCTTCCAAGGGTGGCAAACAGAAACCTGGCAACTTCAATTGCTGAGTTTCATAGAACAGGGGATCAGAGCCCACATTCCTTTGCGATGTGGACTTCTGTGTAAGCAGACAGATTATTTTTCGTATATTAGAGGCAGAGGAAATGGTGATGGTCCTGCACTACAGACAGTTCCTAATGCTAGTATCAGCTCCCAGAAAGGCCAGGTAACTACCTAAGCTACTTGTGCTGGGATTTATTTTTTTTTTAGACAGGTGTCAAAAAATGGCTTGGGAAGGAAGAACTACAAGAGGAGGACCCTGAGCTGCTCTGGGTGAGTCTTGGCTACTACATTCATTTTCCTGTGTGCTGCTGTAATTTCCTGTGTGCTGCAGGGCAACTGCAGCATGCAAAGAAGGGACACCGAGGCTGCAATCTATACAACTATTTGCAGTGAGAAGTGTTCAGTTTGAACCACAGGAGGTCCCAGTTTCATTCCCTTGCCCACTATCATGTGATCCTAATAAAATTGAAAGCAGAAGAAAAATGAAAAGTTTTAGTGAGTGTTTGCTGAAATTTAAGAAAGAGAAACAGCATCAGACTAAGATCAGAATGTTGTAATTCTAAAAATCTTTTCCAGCATAACTGTTTTTCCTTGCAACTCTGGCCCACTAATGACAGTTCCACATTAATTAGCTGATCCAGATACCGCATCAAACAATGTGGACTATAAATCTTGTGGCTGAATAACAGGAAAATACCTCCAGAATAGCAGTACTTGTTCTTCTGGTATTGTGCATTTGCATTATAATAGTCAGAGATGTGATTTTAAGGTTTTGATTAATTAAGGGATTGCAGTACAGAAAGTGAGGTCATGTGCAAGGATTTTTTGCTGTAATTCACTGTGTTTCTTGAAAGAAAAACAAAAACAAAAAACCCAAACCAAAACAGTCATTGAACAGAGAAACTAAGAAACTTACAATTCCATTCTGTACACTGAAGCCCAGCTGATACTTTAAGTCTGGTCGTTTTATGAGGACAGTAGTAACAGGAGGACAGCTGACAATGTTCAGTTTCACTTGCGTCTGGTTCTTGAGACCCTGTAAGATATTCCAATTGTTAATACTTCTGAAATGGATGTTAATTTGCTCTTTCATTACTGGTTTTCTATTTACAAAGCAGCTGATCTGAGAAAGAATTAGTGGAAATCTGTTGTTAGCTTGGGGATACATTTCTCTGTTTCATTTATTTCCTAAGCTATTTGGCACAACAAATGGTAACAGAACTTTACATTTAATTAATATAGAAACTTCCAGACCTAATCTACACATTATCACCCCTGAATCTTTGTTTCTAATTATGTTTTGGTAATGACAGATTACTTTTTTTGGTTTTTTCAGTGATACAAAAATTCCTGTCTGCTGGAAATCTACAGGGTTGCTCATCAGAACATTATGTCTCTGCTGGCTTACAACCTACAGCAAACAGCGTAAGTTTGGGGTTACCTTGATGATCCCTTGACATGTTGCAAGAGGTAAACCAACTAAACTGGTCCCATTGATAGACATAATCTGGTCGCCAATGCTTAGTTTTCCTGAACGAGCTGCAGGGCCTCCATTCATCATGTTAGCCAGGATAACAGTGGGTAGAATGGATCCCCACCCAGACTCCACAATCACTACCCCAAGAATTTCTCCCTTCTGCTTTTCTAGCTGGAGCTGCAATTAAAAAGAAAACCAAAACAAAACACAACACATTTTGATTGGTTGAAATGTGAGCATTATCATCTCAGTTGTTCCTGAGTAACACAAATTAGAAAAAAAATTCTATTCTTTGCCATTAGACAGAGGATGACTTTAAAAATGCTGTTAAACCGTAAAACATCTACCAGTTTCTTTTCAGGAGTATCCTCCACTTGTTTGTTGAAGGTCATTTAGGTCCTTTCCATAAGCAAGAACCTAACACATTGGTTAACTCTGAAGTTTTTATATTTCTTGGAACTTGGCAGCTAGGGGAGGCTGTAACATTTTGTGGGGTAGGGCAGTGTCTGGAACACAGGCTTGAGTTCAGCTCCACTTCTGCCATCACTGCTTGCATTGGCTCTTGATCTTGGGATTTGTCTGTATTTTCAGGCAAGGATCTTTTTATTATTATTGTTATTGTTACTATTATAATAATTAACATTATTATTAACATTACTGAATATACTTGTGCTAAGCATGATAATTTAAGATCCCTCGTGTGCTCATGTAATGTAACTTATGACTTCTCAAATGTGGTGATGCTGACTGTTCATTAATCATAGCAAATCTAACTTTTACAGAAGAGGGGTAGGAGTTTAAGTAGAAAACATACTCTGACAAAATACTGGGAATTATTTTCTTTCAAATGTGGAAGGACTTAAGGGAATCATGAAGGCCAGCTGATTTTTGTTGAAGCTATCTATCAAGACTTTGGACCAACCAATGTGCCACAGCTGTCATTGCCTAAACATTCATCAACCAATTAAAACAAAGGTGTCATGAAAATAATGTTTTTTTTAAACACTTTAAAATGTGGCACATTCATATTTTTTTATCTAGTTATAAGACCAACATTTATTTAACTGACTTTTCCCTTGTTTGCTATGAAATAAATATTTTGTCATGCGTATACGCACGTGAAAACACTGTTTGACTGCAGGTGTATAAAACTACACATCAAATCATAACCTTTCTGTGTGCAGGTATAGGTGAAAAAAACTCTTCCCAAGAACATACATACTGTACAAAAGAAGTGTAATGCTAGAGAAAATAAGAATAAGCAGGAAAGCTGTGACTGAAAGATTAAACAATTTGCAGTTCATCTCAAAGGAAAAATCATTTAGGACTTAGTGCAGAAACTGACCTTTGGAACATGGGCCAAATCCTTCTCACACTGCAGACACGTAAGATAAAGCAGAATCTGTGTGCAACAGCACTCACCACATTCTGGTTTGGAATTCCCAGTACTGCAATGACTTTTGTATGAAATGTAACATGGGAAATATATGGCAGTTTTACAGAAGGAATCCATTACTTCCGAAATCAAATTAAATAGTTACACTTCAATAATTTGGAGCACTCCAGGGAAATTTTTGCCTTTTTGTGCACTGTGAGCGTGAAACTCTTTCATGTCACAGATTTCCTGATGTTTTAAAAGGGGAAAAGAAATTGGCTTTCTCGGTGCCACAGCTTCCTGGACTTGTGGTCCTTAAGTAAGAAATCACTTAAAAAGTGCATGGGAATGAATTGTCCTCTTTCTCCACATCAGTACATTGGTTAAACAAAAACACACTGTGTACTATGAATATCACAGAACTTACACGTGTCAGATGTAAATGTATGTGCACTTTATTACTGTTTTGATCAATAGAAGCAGAAAGACCTTAAAAATGAAGAAATTTTTTAAACTTATAAAGCTGCTCTTAGTAGAATAATGTGGATGAAACAACACTCTTGATGAGGTGAAGTCATCCTTAAAATGCTAAAAGATATTTCCATGACAACTCCATTCCTCTGAAAACAATCAGTTGGAAAAGAAATTTCTAAACTAGTTTACCTCTTTGCAGTTTTCTGAATTGGAAAAGTGTATGAGATCATCGTTGTACATCTCTTGGGTGTTGATGATGTCACTGTATTCTTTCTGACTGAGATCCTCTGGGTTAATTCCATTGGCTCTTAAAAACTCTTGGTAAGCCACACTGAAAGCCTGACCAATTGACTGAGCTATCAGCTGCGCCTAGAATGCAGAACAAGACACAGCTCAGAGAAAGGGCTGACAAACAGTTTACAACTAAGGCCATAAAAATGAGAGAGAGATTGGATTTTAAGACAGACTCAAAATAAATGATCCTGCAAAGTCACTACGTTGGTAGGGATATAAAGGCATTTTAAGGTCCGTTGTGCAGAAAGAATCCATTACATCCAAAATCAAATTGCAAACTCCATTTCAAAACCCTGCTGATTTCCTTTCATCAGGACACTGCAGTAGCAAGCAGCCATATGCTATTTATGTACTTGTTCCAATAAACACTGGAGAGTACTGGCTTTGTACCAATATGAAACAGAGTTTACAGAAACGCCTGTCACAAACCCTGCTTCTGAGCACAGTATATTTGCAGGAGTGATGAGAGAACGGATGCTCTGCTTCCACGTCCCTTCACACTCATGTATGCACTGATGATTTTGGTGGTTGCGTTGCCTGCTGTTTCTCCACCTTGGTTTTACTGGACTGAAAACACTGCTTCAGGAAAACCATCTGCTCTCCTATTATTGCCATGATACCTCTCTCATAGCCCAAATAATAGCCCTACATATCCTTTCCACATCTACCATAGCTATTCCCATTAACACCTTGGCCAGCCATTTCAAGAATGCAGCCATGATTATAGCTTGTTAATTTTAAGAACAGCTCTTAAAAATCCCCTGTCTTTATGAATTTTGGGAGCACTTCCCTGTGCATGCATTGTACCACAGTATGCAACAAAAGTCGAGTTGCCATTACAACAGGCTGTATAGGGAGTGCAATTAATGAAACATTACAGTGACTGGTATTTGGATGTCAGGAATACATAGATATTAGAAAGAAATCTACAGAAATCGACAATGATGATAATACAAATAACTTTCCACATTTGACACACTACAAAAATCACCTAAGTAAATAATTGCTGAACTGCCATAAAGTTTACTTTCTAATTCCACTAGATGGCACTGGCAGACAGAGAAACAGAGGTAGTGTTAAGTACAAGGAATTCATTATCAAATTTCTCTAGCCTTGAATTTTTATTTTTCTGTTTTGAGTTTACAGCAGCTCACAGGAGAATGTCACATTGAGCTCTGTGTATCTGTGGTTTGCAGGCTTCTGTCATCAGGGTATATGATTAACTCCCAATGGTCTGAGGAGGAGTTAATTGGACCTTACCATGTAACTCCCTAAAAATGTTACTAGTCAAAACTACAAAACTAATCTGGAAATGCAACACGTTTTCTTAGTCAGTAAGTACATGCTAAGTGCATTAAGAATGCATGGGGTTTTCCAGACACCATTGTAAATTTAAATCTTTTTGCAATCTACTATCAGACACGGGGTGTTTTCTCTTATGCTAAAAGGTGGTTTTCTTATTTCATTTATGATGCAGCGTACAAAAGCACTGATCTGCTTGGTTAGAAAATTATTCTAGAAAAATCAAATACATAATTAGCCAGCCAGTCTCAAATAATTCCTTTGTGGTTTAAAACATCTTTTCAAAACTTATCAATATGCCAAGAGGTTTGCAGTAGTACAGAAGTCATCAAGTACATTTTATATTGCTCAATTTTTAAAGTTTATCACCAGTCCTTATTGACTCCTTTGATCTCCAGTGCCATTGCTGTCTTGATAGTTAGTTCTTTGCTTTTGCCTCCATTCTGCATTCTTGTTATTACTGCTACTAACAGCCCGTTCTCCTCTTAATTTCATCCGTGTCTCCCAGATTTTATGAATGTTTATGAAAGTCTTCAGCATACAACTTAGAGATAATGTAATTAAGTTGCTTGAAAAGGTCACCCCAGCAAAGCAGTGGCAGAGCTGAGATATTAGGCATGAGAACAGTCCCCCTTTAGACAATGCCATTACTCCTTCACAGGCTTAACTGCTTCAAAATAATGAAAATGATTGCTTAGTTCAAACAATTCAGAAAGTTATGACTATCTGAACCAAAGATCTTAATGCTTTTTTATTTGGTATGATGGATATATTTAAAGTTTATCCTATATAACAATTGTCAAGAATGTACCTCTATCTCAGCTGTCAAGTTAGACAACAATTTTTGCTTTTTCTGTTTTATTGACTTGGTATTGTTTTCCATAAATGTTTTAGGTTGAATCAATCCTACTTCTGCAATCCTATTTTGGTTCCAAGTTCTTTTATCGCTTAGTATTTCTGATGCGAGTGAAAATTAGAACCTAATTTCTGAATTGGTTATTCCTTTTTTAAGTGGAATTTTAACAAAAAAGTGACTTAGGGATTGGTATTAGATCTCAGAGAATCTTATGTCATAAAATGATTGAAATTACACTTTCTGTTGCATTGATGTTCTGAGAGAGCAGTGATAAGTAAGTTCCTCCTAGTATTTTACTTAAGAATTGCTAAACTCTGCTGGCCATGAAGAAAAATGTCTATTAATATAGAGAACTAAATTGTCTTAACTTTATTGCATTTATATAAAAATTCTAATTCAAAAACTTTGCTAAGAATTAATAAAAAGGAATAGAAAAATAGACAGCTGAATCTGTTCTTAAACATCAAATGATCAAGTTGCATGTTTGAGAGTACATATACCAACTTAGAGGCAACTCCACCATGAAGTATTTAGGACTGGGTAGAGGGCAACCTTGTGCCAGGGCTGCCAAGTTGGTGGATGTTCTCAGCAACTATCCAGAACAGATTCACCTCATTGCCAAGTATCTGGAGGCCTATGGTGGCCTTACGTGCCAGCCCACTGATTGAAGGATCCAGTACAGAATGAATGATCAATATGATAACCTGTAAATTAATTTTGGCCATGGATGGCTATCAATTTCCAGATGACTCCACATAATTAAGTACTAAAGCATTTGGGTGAGTGCTGTTGAAAGAACACACATGATCCTATAACACAGGAGACAAAGAGTGGATATTTTGGGATACTGATAGAACATTAATTTGTGGAGGCAAAACAAGAAAGCAAGGTACAAATGTGGACAAACAATTGTCTGATGTTTCCACAGACTACCTGTAGCTGCAGTCAGAAAAGATTACTGCCAACAAAAAATTCATTCAAGAAGTTACGTGCAGTTTCAGGGATTCTCTAAATGACATATGTTGTTTAAATAAATGCCATTCCATTCCATTTACTTACATCCTCTGATTCAAAGACATGGCATATCATTTTGTACTGTTTTTTTCCTTCCTGGGCACCAGGTGTTGTTTCAATGCAGTCTTGGGAAGCTGATCTTGGCATGCGGCGTCGCGCCATTAAAACCACAATGTTCCCAATGTCAGCAATGTAGGAAATGGTGCGAAGCGCGTGATCCATCATCGTTTCCTATGTAAAGAGAGAGAAATAAAGTCATTCTTCATGCCTGCTCTTCTTCTAAAAACTCTGCATCTTGCCTCTCGGTGGCTTATTGCTTGAGAATGACAGGGCCTAAAAGTAGACTTTTCATAGGCCCAGTTCTGACATTACCTATGCAGTGAATGGGCCTGAACTCCAACCTCAAGGCATAGTGGCTGTTCAAGAAATTGGCCTCAATGGAAGCTTTGCCTGAGCAAATAAAACATGGTTGCTACTGTAAAATAATAATGAAGGTCTGTACTAATGTTTCATAAATGTTTTCATGCTGTTGGAAAATTATTTTCCTTTTGTATTGGTTTTGCTGAATGAAGCAGAGGCATTTTACAATGACAGAACAAGTCTTAGAGAAGTCATTTGTATGTGAGAAAATGTTACTATTTCTTAAATACTTTTTTAAATTAATGTCCTATAATAGCAATAATACCCTCATACATAACAAAGTGATACTTTCTTTGTAAAGAGCTATGAAGGCAGTATTTCACCTTATCCATAGGCAGAATTCGTGATATTTTTTTATGGCTACCTACATTATCGCAGATCAGTTTGGAGGGAACTGGTTTTACTGTCTGGACTCACAGTTAAAATTGTATTTCAGTCACTGCCATCAGGCTGCCAATCAGTTGTGCTGGGAGAACTCAGAAGATCTGTTGCCTGTGAGAATGTCTTTGATAGTTTCTCGGCCAAGACCAAGATTGTCTCTATTGCTTTTGGGCATCTGCTTGGATATATATGTAGATATTTCTAATGTGAAGAAAGAAAAATGGACTACAGGTTTGTTGTTTATTTTGCTGGATTTTTAATCAAAAAGTCTTTCAGTTGTTAGGGTTGTTTTTTTATTATTAGTTGCTGGTAGGTCATTTACATATGATTTACATATTCCTCTGAGCAGCATGAGGTCAGTTTTCATCCCTCATGTTATATGATTGAGATACCCTTTTGCTGTGTCTGTAGTGGTGCGTTTCCCCTGATCTTCCAAAAAAGGCTTATAATGTGATATGAGACAATACACAGTTTTAATAATTTATATAAGTAGCAGCATTCTTTGTATAAACAGGTAAGTATTAGTTGACCAAATTTCAAAGGGTTGAAGAAAAATTGTTCCTCCATTGACAAGAATAATTGTTTTAAGAATTTCAGTATGATTTAACTTCACAGAGAGAGAAAAAAATAAATAATCTTTGTTTCTTAGAACCACCTGTCTTACTAAAGAGAATCACTACCTGTAATATTACTGCAATGATTCTTCCTCAGGCTTGAAATAAAATGTTGTAGGCTTATCACTAAACTACAAAAAGTACTGATGGTTAAGAGATGGTTTGGGGGATGTCTCTAAGGGTTGCAGGGACTCAGTAGGATTTATAGCACTTTTCTCATTATGAAAAATGTTCTCTAATGGGCATCTCTCAGCAGGATCTTGGGAGCTCTGCAGCAATAATTGCTTTTCAGTAGTCTGCACTAA
Source organism: Heliangelus exortis (assembly GCF_036169615.1). Taxonomy (NCBI): domain Eukaryota; kingdom Metazoa; phylum Chordata; class Aves; order Apodiformes; family Trochilidae; genus Heliangelus; species Heliangelus exortis. The sequence continues at coordinate 17,169,035 of NC_092432.1, read as the reverse complement.
GTATTCGGTAAGGGTGTAATCATAGATGCAGTGTGCACAGGAGTGAATGGACTGGGAAAATGTGTGCATTTAATCTCACCTGCCAAGGAAGTCTTCCTGTCCTTATCATCACACAGTAGTTACTCAGGTTTTTTTTTCTATTTTCCCCTTGTATGAGTGAAAGCAGTCATTCCTTCACTCCCTCCCACTGCTTTCCTGTCTAATGCAATTACAAATAGGAATAAGGCAAATCATATATAGTGACTGTAAACATGTCTTTATTTTTGACTTACTAGTGACTCGGCCTTTTCCTTTCTCACTCTGTATTCCGTGCCTAATTAAATTATCATTTTTGGCCCCTCTCTTCCTTTGTTACTTTCCCATTAGTCGCTCCATCTCTGCCAATCTGCTCCTCTGTTCTTTGCCACATCCCTTTTCTAGTCCCATCCATTCCATTCTTGTTAGTCTTGTGTTTGTCCTTAGAAATTCAGACTCTCCTCTGGCTTTGAAACCTTCGTTCTGTCTTCTGTCCAGAGTCCCCTTTCTCAGAAGCTCCCTTCCTTTCTAAGGAACTCTTTTAGAATCCCATTTGTTGTCCCTCTTGAAACCCAAAGTACACCTGAAGGGGGAAAACCTAAGAATTTTCCAAGCTCTTGAGTGATACAGCCTAACAAATCAGAAGATTTTATGAAACCAGTTATCTACCAGAGGCTCTGCACATAAACATTTCTGACCTTTACAACTATCTTTTCATCTGCTCGTTTTCCCAGTTGCTTTACTTGAAGCTCCTCTTCCCTGATAGAACAAGAAGAGAGGCTGCTGTGATACTTCTGCTGTTTTCATGCACTGACTGCAAGCTCATAAAGCTGCAGCAGTCTAGGAAGAATTGTTCTCCTATGAAGCAGGCATATGGCCAAACCTAAGGTTGCTTCTACAAGGTACAGTAAAGAGGTGGTTGGCCTGCACTGTTTAGTTCAGTAACTAAATGCATCGGCAACTAAGAAGTGGCAGGGGTGCAATTTCCTACTGTTGCTGAGGGTAACAGAACCACCAGATCTGGCTCTGTTCAGAGGTGGCAATACACCTTACTGGTGCTACACAGTATTTTGAACCCTGCTTCATGTCCTTTTTTAATTGAGAACTTTACATTTTAAATCGCCTGCTACCTCATGTGAGCTATACAACACTACAGATATATTAAAACATGGATGGCACACTACAGAAATAGGTTTTATATAATTGATGAAGCCATGAAAGAACAGATTGTGTCAGCTGCCACACCAGATGAAATAGACCTGTGATAATTACACCATTCAAAAAACTTCACTAGCACTGAAAAATATTACCAAGCAAATTGTATATTAACTACAAACAAATCAAATTCCTAAATGCAGAGAGCTGCATTTGTCTTTATCAAAATATCCCTTATGGTGTCACCTCATTTAAGTTAGCCATGATATTTCTGAACTTTAAGATACAAGGTCAATAATAATTTTCTCTTTTCATATTCCAAGTTGTTTATGAAAATAGTAAACAGTACTACATCAAACAATCATACCTAGACATCTCCCTCTGCTCTTTAACTCTCTATATTGCCTTCTATATGGCAATATATAAAAAATAAGTAGACTCAGAAAATTTATTAGCCTGCTTGTCTCCCTTGTATCTAGATCCCATATCTACAATATATTACATGAGATAAAAGCCTTATTTAATTCAATGATTTATGTGTGCTTCTTCTGTGCCATAGATATATTCATCATCACAAATTAAATGATTTATTTGAAATTACTTACTTCTGACAAATCTGTGCTAACTCTTGTTCTATGCACAAGCTGCCTACAAAGGGTTTGTTTTGATGAATTACTGCCAGTTAAAATTCTTATAGTCCTTGGTCTTTTCTACTACTTTGAAAAAAAAAAAAAAGACTATGATTCCTCCAAACATTTTTCCAAATACTACAGGTACAGATTTGTACAAATACAGACTTTTCTAGTTTGGCTATATCTAGCTTAACTAAGGGCTTTCTGAATAATTTGGTTTTTGATGTAACTTGGTGTTGGTCTGCTGTTAGATACATACAGCAGAATTTTTCTGTGAAAGCTAAAGCAAAAAAATGTCACTAAAATTTCCCTTCTCAAAGCCTCTCAAAAAGAAAAATTTCTGTAAGTATCATCAAAGTCTAAGAGATCTTGTGAGATTATTGTAGTAAATGTGGAGATCCATGTATAAATTATATGTATTAAATTGTAAATTTCTTTTTAAAAAATTCATCTTATGAAGATCACGTCTTATTTAATATACACGTATACTCCTAGAAGATGAGGCTGATTATTGCTATGGTCTCCAGATGCTTCTTTAATATGAATAAACCAGAATTTACCTTAGGCAAAAAGGATGGTAACTTACATGTGATGACTTGAAAAATTGGAGGTTAAATGTTAAAAATGGCAAGATACGAATAGCTTATTCGATGCAGCAAACAACTTCCTTGTTAGAATCTAAATTTGGGTACTGAAGCTGTTTCAGAGAAGCAGGATACATACATTCTGAAAGACTTTTGAATCTTTTCCTAAGTTGAATTATGGATCTTAGTAACATGCAGATATAAGCAAAACTGGTGTCACTATTCCTGTATTGGTAAATGGCAAGTGTTAGAATAATAGCTGATCTATTTTCACAACAGTGAATTTAACCAAATTTAGCAAATTTCCCACTAACAGCAAAAGAGCATAATCTAAATATTATTCTTGAAGAGTTTTAATCATAACTTACCTGTGTGTCTGCATTTAGAACTTTGATTCTCTGTGTGGAGATGAACAGATCCACTTCAGTCAATGCCTGGGAATCTCCCTCTGAAGTCTAAAAGACAAATGCTCTGTTACAATATTTATTTGAATTTCCTCTTCAGAGTGACAAATTCAAATGAGGCAACCGCACTGTTGAACCACCACGGACGGCATTCAAAGGTATTTCTAAATACATGCAAAGAAGGCATTTATTGCATAGAAAGAGTGAAGCAGACTCTGATTTTGTGGGTAACGGTGAAATTTTGGAGGCTGGGGGACTGACAGCTGAGGTACTGAAATTCCCTGTTTGTAGCCAGAACGGAAAAAAGAGTATGGCTGTTTCTTCTCCAGTGTCCCATCAGTGCGCTTCACTACTTGAGGCACAGGATCTGAGAAAATAGGAAAACTGAAGAAGTGACTGACTCCCCACCAGATGCTTAGCCCTTGCCATCTTTAGCGAGCTCACCTAAAAAAGTACAAATTACTGTGGTGGGCTTTAGGGTTTTTTTATAGAAAATAAAGAACTAAGCCCTGAACTGACATTTATCTCTCCTATCACAGTAAGCTATCAGCTGGCTTTCCTACCTCAGCTTCCGAGCACTGCTCAGTCAGGAAATAGTTCCATATCCCATTAGAAAGCATGGTCACAGAGCAAGTGGGATTACAGTGTAATGCCACATGGCATGAAGTGTGTCCTGGCTCTGCACATGTGAGAAAACAGGAGAGAAAGTGGGAAAGCAACTGCTACCACTCACTGGAACATCATCCAAAAGCTTACCTAATACCCTGAGCTCCAGCAGGAACCTATTTATTTCTTCAGGCTGCTTGTCTGCATTGCACTATTGCAACTGGTACCCAGCAGCCACAGAATAAAATGGCCACAGACTCAGTCACCCTGTGCTAAAGGCAGGCATCAGTCTTTAGGTCAGAGATTATGTTTGATGAAACAGTGCAAGGAAGATTGATGTATTTGCTGCTCTTTTCTGTAGTTAGAAAGGCTTAGCTATGCCTATAATTAATGCTGTTTAATTTTTTTTGAATAAAACCCCATCCAGCAAGCACGTACTTTGGTAGCAATAACTTGTGCTGCTTTCACCCAAGACAAAAAAAAAAAAAAAAAAAAAAAAAAAAAAAAAAAAAGATTCATTTTAGTGGTATTTTTGACACCTGTATTTAGTTAACTGAAGTACAGTTTTTAACTGACTCAAGTGTGTCCTGTGTGAATTGCTCCAGCCACTACCTAGTAAATGTATTTGATTTGATTTTAAATTTCAACAATAATTTAATAAAGTAAGTCACAGGCACAGAAAACACATCTTACTGCTTTGATTACTAAAATAATAAGCATTACATTTAAAAAAAATATCCCAGATAACACTGGTGGTATATCTGGACTAAACAAATCACAGGTATTTAACAGAAGGAGAGCAGCAGACAGGCACTCCAGCAAATGAACAATGAAGAAAAGGAGTTAATTTTACTTTTTCCAGTGTTCTACTATTTAACAAAGAAGAAACCAAAATGACAACGTTATGAGGACCCCTCATGAAAGACACAACACTCCATGGAAAACAAGTGCAACAAAAATGTAAGTAAACATTAGCATTCAAGAAAAACAGTTTACACACCGCTTTTTTCTTGATTTTAGCCGCCTTTTGCATCCTCTGAGAAGTAGCATAAAAAAAGAATGCAGACAGATGTACACACAAAGAAAGAGAAAACAGTGTGGGAAGTCAGGGAAACCTTTTGACTGAATCCAGACTATTAAAAATTTGAGGGCAGCGGGAGAAGGATGTGCAAAAGAGAAAGGTTTGTTTGTGTCTTATACAGTTGTCAGGCATAACTGGATTTAATGGCATTATGTATGTTGTCAATTGATTACAAAAAAAATTGGTACCAAAGAGTGTTGTCTGTTAACAGTTGCTCCTAATCTTTACCCTGCTAAATATACAGCAGTCTAAAATGACATTACATGCACTATTTCAAACTCAGGGTTTTCTATCCATATTTATCATATGGTCTACATGTAAATGTTGAAATAAACATAACCTCTCTTCCATGACCATTTAAAGCATGCAAGTATCCCTGACAGATCAGGATTGCTATTTATACAAGAAACAGTTTTTTGGAAGCTAATTGCAATAACATACATAGCAGTATGCAAAATAGAAATTCAAAGGTTTGAAAAGTTTAAAGAACCAGACCCTTCTTGCCTTCCATTTGCTTCTAAATGTCAAATCAATCATCAATCATGACAGTCTCTTGCTAAGTAAATCATATTCCCAAACTTGCTTTCCTTCAAAAAACATGCAACTTTTAATAATTAAATATATTCTTGATTAAGCACATAGTTTTTCTATTGGCATTTAAATCTACCTCTTTCTAACTGTGAGTTCATTTGGGTGAGGTACTTACAGCAGATCCATAAAAACTGTAAAAATGTATCTCTTACTGGGGTTATCAACTAAAAAAAGCATTTTCTCACACAACAGTATGAAGCAGTCTGTGCCACATTATTTACACAGAAATAATTCACTTTAAATAACATAAAATCCAAACGCATTAGAAATTAATCTTTTTGTCCTAAAAAGCAATAATTTGATATATTGAGAGTAACCTTCAAAAATCTGTAGTAAGTTAAAAACTTAATCATATAAGAGGAAAATCACAGTCAAACAAATACTCTGTGTTCTGCCATTGGAATGCTTTCTAATTGCAATCTGCAATTTGTCTTTAATAGTTGAATTCTTCAATACAACTTCAAAACCATTGTGAAAATAGACTCTGGAACACCTTATATTTTGTTCCTCAGAGATGCTGTAGTTTCATAATAAGCACTGGAAGCTCAGGGCATTTACAGTCCTGCATCTATACTCAAGTAAGTGCACTTCAGAACAGGACTGAAGCTGCAGATCCTGTACTGATTAGAGATCAGCTGTGAAAGGATCAGAGGGTATTCTGTGAAACATAAAAATCCCCTACTTTAACACGGCTCACTGCCTCCTGGGCCTGCATCATCCGTATGTTCTTGGAAGGGTTGCGCTCAGAGAGCAGCTGCGTGGAGCCCAGGTAATTGGCTGCAAAGATGATTCCATCAATGAGGTCTTCAGGTTCACAAGGTCCTGGAACTGACATGAGACATTAACAGTTACTGCTTTTCAGAAGGGGGTAGAGAGATGAGAAATTGTATAAAGGATATTGAGGCTTGAACAACCTTTTTGATAAATTTTCTAATGTGAACTATGTGAAGAAATTCAGTGCAAAATACATTACAGTTTTCCTTATATCTGCAAACCCAACACATTATGAACATATAGTATTTAAAACATTGCATAATTATTTGAGCACGGAATTCAAGAGGAAATAATTTGAAAATTTTTGGTGTGCTGCACTGATAAACACATAGGAATTATTTGCAAGTTTCAGTTTTGCTTATAGGTTCCTTCCTCATAACTTTCTTACTGTTTATATGTATGACTGTTACAATGCACCAGCTAAACTTCTGCTTGAATACAGATTTGGTTTTCCATGGTTTTGAGATGTCTGCAGTTCCCAAATTTTATCTCTGGCAAAAATACTGATCAGTGATGGGCACAAAGGTGTACTTTGCTTCAGCAAAAGTCCACCGTGGAACTTAGCAGTTAAGACAGTGTAGGAATCAAGAAAAGTAGGTATCTGATGCTGTTTAAGCTTCTGTAAGTCCTGAATTCAGAGACTGACAGAAAATACAGTCCCAAGGTTTGTACAGATTGTACAAACAGAGCTGGAGAAGCAGGCTTCGGTGCAGGAGTTCAATGAGATGTTCACAATCAATAGGATTTGCACAACAGGTCACACAGCCTTTTCCTCTAAAAGCAGGGTAGTCACAGATGGCAGTTATGGATAAGGGAGTACATAGAAGGAGTATGGAAATTTTCACATTAAAAAAAAGAGAGGAAAACAGTGGAACTTGAAAACATCTTGGTATTTTTCTAATTTTAGCCTTCATCCAACAAAATACCTTTGCATGCACTTAGTATTAATTACATAGTGACTTTGGTGAAATTCTTGTTTCTCTCCAAGGATAAAAGAGATGGGGCAGGGAGAAGAGAATACAGGATAGTATTTATATCATAGTGGGATTATGGTCATCATCCTCTTTATTCAGCTGTTAAGCCTTACATCTAGCTTGATTAGATCAACAGTAAAGAACAGTCATTCCAGAGATTGCCTGAAATCTCTTGACTGAATTTTTATCAAAGTAATTGGGTTTGAGCTGTATCAACGTGCCAAGCTGCTCACACATTTTTTAAAAGTACATCAATCTTGTGTGAGGAGTAAAATGACACTGAAAGGAGATGATAATTTAAAAAGTGTTCTTATGCAATGGATTAGCTAAATTTATTTATAAGCAATTGAATCTGCAAGATTAGTATGTGGAGAAGGAGTAATATATGGTATGCTATGCTGATGAAATTTACTGAAACAGTGGTATTTGCACATACATCTTTCAGTGAGTATTCTTATCCCTCATTTTCCCATTCTAATTCTGAAAAGTCTTCCAACAGACAAGAGACTTGATTAAAAGAAGTTACTTTCTTCTTCAAGCAGTGTTGCTAACACCTATAATTCCATGCAGGCCTCCTACTTGCCTGCTGGAAATGTCAACTCCCACCAAAAAAATCCCAGTCTTTGTAATTCAGTAATTAAAGTGTATAAACACATATATATTTATACCAGTCCTACACTCTCCAGAGACCTCATATTCACTAACAGTGCTCACACAAAATAGAGCTATTTGTTTTGCTAGCAAAAAACATAGTTCGAAGCTTTGCAAGGTCAATCATATACTACATTTTTCTTTATGTCACATCTGTACAAATCCAGTGGTGGTTTGGATCTTCATTATAACTCAGAATAGACTTTTGTAGAATTATAAATTCTCAAAGTATTGGGAAATTTAAAAAAATCATTACAATCTCCATTGAAAGTGTGAAAACGTTCAATTAAATCCTTGGGAAGCTATGAATTTAAAAAGTCACTGAAACTCTTCATGAAAGCCACGTCTTTCAGTACCTCAAAAAAAGATTCTTGCTCCTGCAGCACTAATTCACTGAATAAAACAAAAGAAAGTGAAAATTCCACAAGAGTTCTATTTACTGCATCTCTGTTCCTCTTTGCTTACATTTTTATAAAGTTATTTTTTTCAGCAGATGGATTATGCATTGTATATGGCAGCTCTTCTGACAATGTTATTCATATATCTTTTCAGGCCTCAAAATTTGTCCCATGCATCTGTACTTTTTTTTAGCATCCAACAAAATATTAATGTTGCATTATAATGACATCTTGTTTCAAGGGCAGCAAAAAGAGAAATTAAAGATGTGAATGTAATTTTAAGCTAGGAAAGCTTCATTAGATACCTGCATCAACACACTCATTCAAAATTAAAGTGGCTTTAATTTTGTTTTCCTTCATTCACTTAAGGCTAAATTAATCAGGCTAAATTGAATGAAGATTATTTTAACTGAAATATGCTTAAACACGTACTGTTTAAATCAGTTTAACTAACATCCTATAGTTGTAAATTTCGATAAATTTTCTTGAAATATTTTGTTTCTGGAGACAAGTGAAACTGCAGTTCTTGGTACAAATTCTAATACAGTCATTACTACATCAAGTGAAGACCAAAATTCAAAGAGTCTGTACAATTTTTCAACAAAAAAAATTGTACTGGTTATTTAAAGTAGTCCTTTAATCTATTTCCTCTGCATCCTAAAAACTCTGGCTGAACTCAGGAATTCTTGTTTTCTCTTAAGTTATTTTCAATAATGGAGAATTTGGGCCATTCTGGTTATCTTGGTGCCTTGTGTGTCTTTGAGCAGGATGGTTTTATCTTGATTTCCAAGTCAGTGATAGGCTGTGTCAAAAGCACATTCTTTTCAAACACATTCTAGGAAGTTTTTTTAACACATACACTGCTACCACCTCCAAGCATAAAACAGTAATCCCCACCATAAATTAGGGGTATATGAAATTAATGTGTTACAAAGGAAATAAATAATTCTTCTCATGCATTGGCTGTTTGGTGATAGCAATGGTGTTTTTAAATAATTTGTCTGTAAAATTGATTGAACATGGGAATAACCTTGAGTTGTAAGAAATTTTATTTTCCTAATTTTATTTATTTGGACTGTTTAAAGAGTGGGTCTTTTTTGGTTGGATTCAGTTTCATCATATGCCAGCAAAAAATACTGCAACATCAGGTCTAAAACAATAGCATGTATAAAATGCTTATAGCAGTAGCTAATACAAAAAAAAAAAAAAAAAAAAAAAAAAAAGGAAAAAAGGTGTATTGGGCAGAAAAGATTTAAAATGTACATCAAGAAGGCAATGTAAGCAATTGTCAGGCAAAATAAGATGTGTCAGTAGGATGGGATTGTATTGAAAATTGCTAGGGTCAGATTGGGTTACCTGAGTGTTTTCTTCACTTATCTCTGACTGCTTTAAATAACATAAAAATGCAGACTTGGCTGAGGTCCCAGCTCATCAGAGCACTTAAGCATGCCCTTGACTCTAAGCACGTGTAAGGCTTACTGATGAGGAAGGGAAGAAGAGAGAAATAGATTTGAAACTTGAAGATTAGTTCAGTGTGAACAAAGATGGGAATTTTATGTTGAGTATTGGTAATTTAATATTAGATAACTCTTTCTGAAAAATATAACTGTAAATTTTTGTAATATCTGATCAATGCAATAGAGAACTGTTTTCTGATGATCTGTGAATGCAGTAAGTATAAATATATTTCTAGACTAGACTAGATCAAAACATTTTAAAATTAGCTTTTGTATTCATAAGAAAAATAATATATCTGTATGAATATTATGTATTCATATGTATGTGTGATGAATGAATTCATTATGTATTCATATTAATTCATATTCATTATGTATTCATGTATGAATATTTTGTATTCATACAAATGTGTCTACTGTAGTTAAAGAATCGTGCTGCAAGTTAAGTGCCTGAAGAGCTGAACACAACCAGCCCATGGCTGGGGTATCACCATCACAGTTCAGGAAAGCACAGTGAGTGTTAGCTGGAAGGATCTTATGTTCAGAAGGGTCCTCTTCCTGTTGGGACTGTATGTACAAATTAATAATAAAAACTGTTTGTGGTTTGGTTTTGGGATTTTTGTTTTTGGTGGGGTTTTTTTGGTGGGTTTTTTTTTTTTTAATTCAGAAAACAGTCATGTTAACTCTCATAAGCTCTTAGTGAACTACATACTTTTTAATTATATTTTTATTTTTATTATATTTTATTAGATAATTCATATAATAACTGCAATAGAAAAATCCTAGTATATAGCTTATAACTCCTGGACAGGAAGAAATTCAGGAAAGGCAAAATGATTGAACTAAAAAAAGAAAAAAAAGAAGTGTAATGCTATCTAAAGGAGCATGCTCTATTAATACATTCTTTCCAACAGAGAAACAGAAAATACATTGTTAGCAGAATAGTGAGCTGATTGGTTAGGAAAAAAAAAAAAGTCTTTTTTTTTCGAAAAAAATTAAAATGTGCAGTTCAATCTGTAAGTGCTACGAGGGGTAAATTTTCTAGTCTGTTTTAAAGCTTTACTTGTGCTGGACTCCCTTTATAAGTGTCCACTATCAAACAGGTTTCTCTCTTGTCTCCACCACTTTGAGGGATGCATTTAGTTTATCTGTATGTAGGGCCTCTTAGCCAGGACCTTACAAGTGTTATGTGTAACTTTCTTCAGATGTCAAATCTGTGCAAAACGGGCAATCTTTGAACCTTCTATTTGCTTTAGCTCTTCAAGGCAATGGCTAAACCCAAAAGTTGCTAGTCAGGCTGCTGAGATCAGGAAAAAAATATGTTGTTCTAAATTGCAGTAAGTTTTGACCAAGTTGAGAATAACACTTTAAATTTTTAAAATTTCTTTATGGTTCCATTGTGGAGAAAAGTGTGTTTGTGGCAGATCTGAGGGGTCTTTTATCACTTTACAGTTTAGAAATTTCCTTTGCAGGAAGACCTGTATGCATTTTCCCCATACAAAGTGAAATACTTCAGTACTTTTCAGCTGTATTCATTTGGGTTTAACTGATTTTAAAATCTTTAAAGTATACTAAAGCATTTACTTCAATTTTATCCTACTTCAACTGTGGATTACATGAAACTTACCATCAACAAAACTTGGAAATGAAGACACTTTCTTTGTCTGTTGAGAAATAGAAATGGTATAGCTGTAACAAAACAATTATTATAACCAGAAATGAATTCATATTATATTTAGAGAGCTGACCATTTATAAAAATATCAAATTTCTCTGTAGAATTTCTGCATAGCCACTGTTTAGCACAGTGAAACACATTTAGCACTGTGAACACATCACAGTAATTATTAACCCAATGTAACTGTTACATAGTGCTATTTACCTGGAATCTTAAAGAATCTTAAACAGATCCCACCACATGAAATAATAAGAGACAGTTGGGGGAAGAGAAGGAAAATTACCTAGGAAGTCAGCTGTCAGATGAGCAATACAAACCAGCAATTCTCAGTCCAGCAGTTTATCCACTAGATCCCCTTGCTTATTAATGATATTTGAAGTTTCCAATTAAGAACATTCAACAATATTTTCAAAGCAAGAGTCTGGGTTAGTGCTGAAAAAGAACTGTCCCTGATTGCACAGGACTTAGCATTACACTTAATCTCAGCAGGAGCAACAACAGTGCTCTTTTTATGCTTCTGTCTCTATTCTCAATAAACAGATACAGTTTTTCCATTTGCTTGTCTCTTGCCAGCCTCCTGAGGCATTCCTGTTTCCAGGAAAGAGGCTGATTTCTTCATTATGGGAAACAGCTTTAGAAATGTGCCTCTTCATTAACGTAACAGGCTACAGGCTAAGTATGTTACATGTTTTTGAGATAACAGACTTCTGCTTTAAAGTCTGGATTTCATGTCACTATGTCTAGCCTCAAGTATAATCTCATTCTGCATTCTTGGATGTCCTCTTTGCTCCTGTCCTTAGTGACAAGAACAGGTCTGCCTATCACTGCATCCCGTTCACAGCTGACTGAGCCAGGACACATCTACCACAGAAGCCACTCAAAAAGATGTGAATCATTTGAGCCCTCAGCAACTGAATGGTGTGCTTGATATTAGGGGTTATTTAAAGAGAATTTTCCAGTGGGAATTAAGCATTCCTTTGGCTTCGAAGACTGACATTTGAGGGGGTGGTAAGAAGGGTGGTGGTGGAAGAGGAAAAAAGCAGTAACTGATTTCTTTTTGATGCTACCTTTGCTTTCCAATAATCGAAAAAGAAAATTTCTGAAGTGTTCTACCTGTTCTGCATGTCAGAAAAATTTAGGCTTGAGCGCATGCCATGGTCAGTTACATAAAATGAATGTGACAGCAACAGATCCATGGGTATAGTTCGAAGACTTTTTGGAATATGCAGCTGTGGTATGTATTGTTAGTTCAGGAAAAGAAACAGAGCATAAGTGTGTGTGAGAGGGGAAAAAGCTGACAATTCCTTGTCTGCTTTCCCTCCTGGAAGACTGGCAGCAACGTGCTAGGCAGCAGAACAGCCTAATAGCCTAGGTTCCTACCTCGGGTGTATTATTGTTGTCAACTGGTCCATTGAGGTCTGAACGCTGTTGCTTCCTTGGCTGCTCTAACCCATTGCACATCTGCAAGAAAAAAGAGAAAAGATTTCAAACCTTTTGTCTTCTAAAAAGCTTCAAAACAAAGTAGAGTTTTCAGTAGAGGTCCATGGTGCGAAGATAGGTAGAAAATTTTTTCCTGATTGAATCACATTTAGAAAATATTAATAGAAATTCATAAAATATTAACACAAAACTGTATTTAGCATGTTCTCCATTATTTTACCACAGTCATGAAGCAATTCTGTGTAGTTATTTATAGGTATTTATAGGTAGTTAGTTATATGCAATCAATATCCATTACTGATACTAATATATCATCATGTGATAGCTGGAATTTCCTGTTGTAATTTAGCAAATATGAGAGTCACATAAAAATGTTGAAGTCTATAATTATAATAAAAGATCTACTTTTATGTAAATAATAAGATATTTCAATTATCATTGAGTAGCAATTATGCTACTGATTTAAACTAAATTAATTTATTTCAGTGCAATTTTTTTATCTGGAATTAAGCCAAATAGTGACATGTTTGGATTGTTCAGAAGCCAAAGTCAGAATTTAAAAATATATTTATGCCTAGTACTGGACAAAATCAAAATAGTCCCGAGAGCCACCTCTGATCTGAAAAAAAGAATCCTAGCCCTGAATATCAGATTCTTTGTTCATAGGGAATATCTCATGGCGTGACCCTCCTTTTGGGCTATGCATATCTTACAGGATGCTGGCAGCACAGCTTCAGGCTTCTGAAGAACTATGAAAAGGAAAATATAAAACCTTATGCAAGGAAAATACTGTCTTTAAATAATGGAAAACTCTTTTTCTTCTAAGTTCAAATCTTCTTAGGGGCAGAATTTCCTCACCAGGGTTGTGACACAAGTCACAGAACAGCAGCCCCTGCCACAGGGAGGGCCCAGGTCCCATAAATACCAAGAAAGTGAAGTTTTTATGACTCAAGAGTTTCAGTGTTAGAAATCTGGAAAAAAAACCCAAGGTGATTTCTGGAACAAATTTTTATCATTTAGGATATTTCCCTTTTCTTTTTTCTCAGTTACCCTATTATGTATAAAAAAGAGTGCCTAAATACCACTGTCAAAAATAAGAACTTGTATCAGCAGCTGGCAAATGGCAAACTCTGGGCCAGTATTATTTCAAAGGTTCAGCCTAAATGCTACATGTGAACCTAAATTCTTGTCTTTTGACTTTCAAATGCAATATGTAGCTGTAATCAATATGTAGCTTCATGTTCATCTCTATACAAATTATTCCCTATGAATAATATTTAGTCAGCGGAACAAAAATGTGGGCACATCAGAGCTACCAGCTCAGTAATTCTAATTTTCAGGTAAGACAACCTAGACAAAGGAAAATTCACCTGGGTACTAAAGAAGGATTTTAGGAAAGGAAAGCCTGAGATATACACACAGCACCCCAAGACTCAGGGACTCACTGACTAGTGCCCTCTCTACATGGCTGTAGCAGGCAGAAAGCTTCCATATCCCTGTAGTAAATGCTGTTCTGTTGGAGACAAGACAAATTATATTGCATGGCTAAGCTAATATGGAGCATTATGTTTTGATGTGCAGTGAAACATATTAATGAGGAAAGCAAGTATCTAGAGGGTTTTAATAAAACAGGCATAATAATCATACATTATTCCCTAAAATAGTAGGATTAGATCAAGTATGCTTTAAGCAGAGAAAATGACATGGCCACAATGAAGATATATTAAACTGTAAACAATCATGGCAAATTATTAACTCCAGCATGTACAACAGAATGCCAGTACTTTTAAAGCTGTGTCAGTTGTGATTACCACACCCTTCACTGAACTGGAAATGCACCTGCACGTAAAGAAAGAATTGGTTTAGGAAGCATACCCTGGGTGCCATAAACATTTCTGTAACGTCTGTATCACAAATCTTACATGCTAATGGACTTACCCACCCTGGGGATCATAGTGCCACCCATATGCTTTAATAGTTGCATATGTAATTTCATACAGTCTTAATATAAAATATGACTAAAAACCAAAATGAGATTTAATTTTTGATTTATACATAGCTGTAATTTATTGGAATTCTGTTTTCAGGATTTCAGGAATAAACCCCAGCCTTTGCTTCTTTATTCCTATTCACATATGTACTACATATTTGTTACATATGTAGTATATAGGCTGTTACTGTGTATTGGCTGGGTTCCAAAGGGAAGTCTGCAGGATACCTGATGAGTTGGGATCAATCACATCACCTGAATGAGGAATATATTAAATGTTTTTTACTTACTATTTGGCCTTCCCCCATCCCTCCCAGCCTGCGTTTCACCTAGGTGTTTAGCAGCCCTAGTGCACACAATATGTTCTACCTCTGACAGGGAGGGGAAGATGTCAACTGTGAGCATGTTCTCCAAACAAAGCTGAATGGAGTACCATGTCCTTGAGATCTTCTCAGCTTTGGAGTGTAGCACACCCTATTTATCCCCTCAGCAGCTGCCCAAGAGATTGAGCAGACAGTAAGGGGAGCTGTGCCTGTCTGTGCCCAACAATAGCCAGCAAATACAGGGGCTGTTACAATGACCCTTTAAAAAATAAGTGTTGATATATGAATGATGAAGAAATGTTTGCTAACACAGTATCCCAGAAAGATGCACAGGGAGAAGGTCTTCCCGTTCTTTCCATAAGACTAACAGCGTGTGAAGAGAGAACTCTGCAGAGCAGGCATAGCTGTATCTCCTGTACACAGTTACAAACCATGTGCTCATGTACATCCGGAAGGAGATGCCTCTAGACCAAGGATGCAGGGAGTGTTTTGCATTTTCTTTATGGAATCATTTTTAGAAAAAATAAATTCTGGTGTTCAGTGTAGGCTGGAAGTTGGTTCATGCTCC
Source organism: Heliangelus exortis (assembly GCF_036169615.1). Taxonomy (NCBI): domain Eukaryota; kingdom Metazoa; phylum Chordata; class Aves; order Apodiformes; family Trochilidae; genus Heliangelus; species Heliangelus exortis. The sequence continues at coordinate 17,153,715 of NC_092432.1, read as the reverse complement.
CAGGTAATCTGACCAATGTCAAATAAATTATTGTATTAAATACTTGCTTTCTTCATGTTCCTTAGTTTACAATTTATAATGTTGTATTAAGTTGCACCATAGCTAGAAAAATCTAGCTGAAGGAAACAAGTATTATAAATTCTGTATTCTCTGACTTGCAACTTAGACTAGAACCCAAATCTAAACTGAAACTGAAACTGATTGCAAACACAGAGGCACATCTATGTCTCTTATCCTAGGATAAGATTCTGGTAGGAGGACAGATTCTGCAATGGAAAGATATAAAAATATTAAGTATTAAAGGTGTGGTGTTATTAGTACTTTTGTCTCTGAGCAAGCACAGAGGCAGTGTCCCTCACCATTTGGAGGAATGTGAGGCAGCCAAGAATGCCATCTCTAAGCTGAGAGGAAAATCAGACTCATTTGATGTCACTGAAATATCTATGTACATCTTTCAGAAATAGGGCTGCAGTTCCACCAATCCCCTGTCTAGCTCTATCCTTATGGCCAAATGCCAGGCCTGGGGCCTGGGCCTTCCTTCACCCACCAGTCTAGCAGGACCTCCCCAGCCAGTCTGGCCCCCTTTAAAACTACCCTTTCCAGCAGTGTAAAGCCCCTCATAGCTGGAGGTAAGGGCTGCTAATGACTGAGTGCTGCTGTTTGTTAACAGTACTAATTGTTTACTCCAGCATAAGCTGTTTAGCCCCTCAGACAAAAGCTCATCTCAGCAATATGGTCCTTCTCAATGTTGCCACCTGTGATCCTGAATGCTGCTGTGATGCTCAGTGCTGATGAGGAATTCCTCGGCTTGAGAACCTTCTTCTGGAAATCAACAGGTTAGTCCCTTTCTTGATTTATTCAGAGGAATAATATGCCTGAGAGAGGAATTAACAATTTTTTTCAGGGTTGCTAACCCTTTTTGCAAAGAGCTAGTAAGCAAGCAGTGAGTACAGCTCAAAGGAGCAGCAAGGCTTTATTGCTGTTTAAACATTTAAATAATGAGGTTTATGATCCATAACTGCCCTTCTTTTATTAGCAATGCTATTCAAATATTACAAATAATGTGTTCAGAAACCAGTGCACTGGCTTGTGCACTTTTGAAACTCATCTTGAAATGGAAAATAAATGTTTTCTCATTGGTTCCAACTGGGAGAGGTTACTTATGGTATGTTCCTAGATGAAAAAACCTTCTAGAAGAGATGTTTGTGGTAGATTGACTAGATTGTTAAGTTACCTGTTCCACAAGCAAACCAATAGGGCTTACCAGCTTTTCAGCCAGGTTTGTGGTCTCTCTTTAGAAAAAAAGCTAGAACATATGGGTATTACTATGCTTATCTCTTAGGGACAAAACTTGAGTTTCTGGTTTCAACTTCTCTGATATTCTTTAGGGTTCTGAAGACAGTTTATCCATCGGGCTATGTGTTCTCCATATACATGAACACTGCTGTCTTTATAGAAACACATCAAGGTGTATCTCAAATATCTTTCTGAATCAATAGATGGTAACTTAGTAACAAGCCTGATATGGCTGTACTATTCCTATCAAACTACATGACTGAAGTAACTTCTATCATAGTTGCTTGTGATGTGTAGTGGGAATGGCTTAATGTACCCCTGCTGAGCTGCTGCATTAGTTATTGAATCATGAGTAACACGCTATTGTCAGTAAGAGCAATTTCACCCAGCAGGATACATTACAAAGACAGAATCTGAATGAGGCAATTTTTTTTGACTAGCTGAAGGATTTCTGATTTTGAGCACAGAAAAAAAGGCCAGACTTCATACTCTCACAAAGATTCCATTACTTATATACTAATTCAGAAGTGGTGCTAGCACATGTCAGAAGTGAAGAGGGAAATGTCTGTAGAAAGTAGTTGTTCCAAGTGAGTCACGTTACAGTAAGTACTGGCAGTATGAAAGTAGGAGGAGCCAAAGTTTAGAGACCCAACCATTCCACAAAATAATTTAAAACAATCACCAATGGATTTTATCATCTTAAAAAATTAAGAGATTTTTTTCTCCTTTCCTTTGCACATAGTTAAAATTGAGAAGGAGCCATGATAAGCGTTTTGAAGAAATAGCTGTGCCAAATGGTGTGGTTTTATGTAGATGTATCTTGGAGTGCATGCTGCCTTCTGCTTTAAACTGCCCAGAGAAGACTGTCACTAATGCATCTTTAAGTATGAAACATTCATTTTGCTGTCTTCTGGTGGTGGCAGTTTATTGCTAAAAAGCCATAACTTGGCCAATTAGCACAGAGAAACTGGTTTTGTTGGAAAGTGTTTGGGCTGTTCAGCACTTTTCAGTAATTACTTACTCTTCCTATGTTTGGAAACTGTCACTCATTAATAGCTATTGAATATTTCTGCCCCACAGCTGCCTAGAATACATAGGGAGCAGCAAGCTTTTTTAATGCTCTTTATTTATATTAATGGTTGTTTTCCCCAAAATTCTACCAAATACATCCCATAATATTGAGACTGAAGTCAGTAAGACATTCCTAAGATAGAGATTTTCTAAAATGTCTTTCATCTTAGCTGCTTCACACTGTTCCAGGGGTGAGATCTTTTATGAACAAAAGGCTCCTGGATTTGGACTTTATTACAGCAGAAGAGCACTGTGCTTATGCCAAGAAAAGGAAATAAACCTCAAATATTTTTGTCAATACTAAACTCTATTATTATAGGTAAACAAAACACAGTAGCAGCACTGATGCTTGCAAAGCTGTTGGAGAACAGACAAAAAGAAGACTTTGTAAAATTTTCTTTCATAAACCTTTTGTTAGTGATATTTTATCTGTCTTTGAATGTCCATATTGGAAAAGTGTAAGAAGGGTTTAGCCTATATTAAAGTTGTGAAATGAGGCTAACACTGCAGAAGCTCCTGGGTCCCTACCAGGGGAGTTTGTATGAGCATATTTGGTTAGGTTCTCAAATGTGCCGCTGATATGAAAGTGTGATTGAGACATGAGAAGCAACAGGATTCATGTGTCACAGGCAGCATTATTAAAAGGTAGATTTCTCTCTAAGGTTCTCCTTGTTAGTGGTGGTAATTATTCAAAAAGTTATAGAGAACGTAGGGTGTTTTCACTGCTAAAAAGTTAACCTTTTATTGTTGGCAAATAGATCTACTTAGGGTAGGAGAGAGTAAGTGTAGTCAGGAGTCTGCAATCTGAAATCCAGGCAGATAATGCATGAAGAATTAAAGGGCTGATTAGGCAGCCAGTGCTCAAGTGATGAGTCCCATGATCATATTTAGTCCCCACTCATGAGAAGCACCTCTCAAGCCATGCCAATGCCAGCATTTCCTACAAGTATGACTCTAGTTGAGATGAAAAGAGTAAACTCTGCCATATGAGGTTCCCCACAGGAACAGTTATTTAACTGTAAGTCCCACTAGTGCAAGAGACATCTTCCACTGGCATTATTTTAGCAGCAGGATGGGACTGCCCCATACCAAACTGCTTTGTGGGATGGAAGCAGGACAGGTTATGTTGCAGTGAACTGGGGGTGAGACAAGCTTTTTCTTGTTCAAGCTTTGGCTTAGACCATGCCTTTGTTCATATTTTGTACAGTACAAGCAGTCATCTGCAGCAGGAGACTACTCATTTTCCACCCTGTGAACCTGATCCCAGGTTGATTATTAGTCTGTCAAACCAACAACATTGTAGCTGTACTTGAAGATATGCAAATATAATAGCATTCCAAAAAGAAAAAAGCTTTGAGCCAACAGCAACAACTTTTGCACACCACATCACCACAGAGAAACACCACATCAATTCAGTGTCTGCTCATGTTGTATCCTATTATCAGCTGAATGAGCCATTCAGTTCCTCTGCCTCCTTACTTGATCCAAAGATATATTTCATCAGTTAATTCGTGTTTAATTCAAGACAATTGCAACAATAATTCAATATCCAACTTTTCTGCTTGAAGCTGAACCATATAAAATACTAGCAAAAATATATGTGGCAGATACATTAAAAATTGGCTCAGTCTGAGATAACTCAGATGTCAAGTGGGAGTGGGAGAAGCTCCTAGGTTGACTAAGATGTTAAATTTTAGTTGTCATAAAATGCCCCAAATACTCCATTTCAACTTCAGAGATGCAGTGTCTTAAATAATGCAAGCATGCAAAATCTACAAGAAAAAAAAGTTGTGCTAAGCAGTGAGTTAGAGCAAAAGTACACTTTAAATGTATTCTAGGTTTCCCTCAGGAGAAGGTATTTACAAATAAAGACTCTTACAAGCAAACTCCCCCCAAGCTTCCCCAGAGTCTCCAGGAGTGAGCATGTATATTTAAGACTGGAGACTGTACCACACTGGAAGTAAAATAAGATGCTTCTTTTTTTTACCATTTTCTGTAGATTGTTAGGTCTTAGAAGTGACTATTGTTCTCTGGTGATTAATTGCTGAAAGCAAACCTAGCAACTGAACCCCTTAAACTTGCATTTGTCTACTAGTTATTTATTGTTTGGTACGCAAGACAATTGCTAGCATTTGTCACGAGCTAGGAGTTAGTAACTATATATTTTTAAAAGTATGTGAAAATTTATTGTGTTACTGCTAACTATTCTGAAAATTTATGCAGCATTATTACCACTTATGGGGGCAGTAAAGTAGGAGAGGAGCTGAAACATGAAAAAAAGCAAACTGCACATGAAGCAACAAAAGGCACATTCCTGTTTGCTTATTGTTTACCAAACCTGACATGCACATAGTATCTTGTTTTAACTTAAAAGCATCCAAATCTACATTTGTCTAAACAATTGGGGGGCAAAAAAAGTGTTCCATATGCAATCTGTATGATTCTGTATCATCCCTCTCACCATGATATTTTTTATCATGTGACACACTTATAATCAAAATCTTTTAGACAGATGAAAAAAGCAAGGATTGTCCCAGCAAATTCTCTGCAAGCAGTAAGTTTGTCATGTACATCTACTGACAATGGCCTTTGATTTTTCTCCTTTCACTGTGCAAGAACTTTAATCATTGTAATTAAAATAGTGGCTACACCGGTTTCACAAATGACACAGGTTCCTTTAGACAATACATTAATTCATCCATCCCTTAAGAAATGTATAGTAAATATTAAAAGAACTGAATGGCCCAGACAAAAAAGCAGGAAGTCCTCTGAGCTTCATCTCAATTCTGTAAACAGACACCTGTTTACAAGTCTAGCCACATCTCGTGTTAGGGACATTTAAGTACCTAATAATGAGTTCTTAATGGAAAAAATCCTTTACTATTTCAGTGCTGACCCCAGTTTTAAGTTTATCTAGTGTGTTACTGCAGAAGAAAAACAATGTAAATAAACTAATTTTGCCCCATATATCTGGAATACCTTGTTTTACTTAGCATTGTTTGTTCTCTTCAAATCCTCCCAGTTCTCTACCTAAATTGACTACAATGAGCACCTTCTAAACACACAATGTGATTACGTAGCTGAGAGTGCAATGCATAGTTAAAAAAAAGCAAAATATTGTTCTCTAATTCTGTTTGGAATAAATAACAGAATATTTGCAGAATCATGTGACAGTTTTGTTAAACAGAGAACATCATACCTGCTCTTGTGGCCACTTCTGTCTGTCCTCTGGGGTTCTTGACTTTGCTTTAAAACCTCTAGGCACATCTCCACTGTGCTTAGAGGCAGATGGGATATTCAGTGACTTTGGCCTCCCCTCGTGCCTGTTGGTACTGTGAATGGCTTCTCCCTCTGAGCAAGTCTCTTTATAGTCATGTGCTATGTTTTCAGTCCCAGTGTGCTCTGGACTCATTTCTGTTGTACTATTAATACTGCTCATGCTCATACTCATTTTGATTTCTGCTACAATCTGGTCAATGTCCTCTTCCTGCTCTTCCAGCTCTGCATCCTCTTTTCTAGAATGGTATGGTGATATTCCCTGTGAGTTTCCATTAGCCTCTGCTGAGTAATAGTCCGGGTAGCCACCTTCACTTTGACAATATTGTATGTTTTCTTCTTGGTCTTGAATCTCCAAAGATGACACTTCATCCTCCAAAATCTGAACACCATGATCTTGAACTTCCTGCCACTCTTGCCTCTCCATCACCTCATTTTCATCTTGGTGCTGACTTTTACCTTCAGCCCATTCTTCTACAGCTTCCTGACATTCATCTGTTTCAACATGGTGTTCCTCATGAGGAGCATACTCCTCCCCATTGCAGTCCATTCCTTCCAGGTAACTGTCATCCTCTGGACAGTATCTAATGTAGTATGTGATCCCCTCTTCTTCTTCTGGCAAGCCTTCATCATAGTCCTCCTCCTCAGAGGTGTTATTCACATAGTCAGAGCTGGAGTCACCATCTCCACTGTTATCATTGCACTCATGTTCCACAGGTGTAGGACTGCCTTGTCTGACAGTTGCTAATTCTGCCTCCTTCGCTGCATAATCTTCAATGGGAAGGTCACTTTCTTCGTTTTCAGGCTCCCTGTTGTGAGATGAAGTAGGGCAAGCTCTCACTCTGTGATCCAGCATGCTGGCTGTAGTGCTTTGACGCTTCCTGTTTGCCATAGCCAACTCCTTATATGACAATCATTTCTAAGCAATTACTGTAGGGAAGGTGGAAAAACACATTCAGAAAAGGTCATTAGTAGAGAACAGTGATGTTAATAGAAAAAAAGTCATAGATTTATCTGGTAAAAAGGATGTGTTTGTAGATACTCCTACCAGATTCAGAGACAGCTAACTTTTAAAATGCTCATGTTACAGAACCATGAAATCAAAATAGTAATTTGCACACTGAAGTGAACCGATAAGGAGAAGGTCCTACATTTATGCTAAATGTATTCTAGTGTAGGATCTCCTCTAGCAATTTGACAGAGAATTAATCCTGAACCTTGAAATTAGTTTTCAATTTCTATTTCTTGCCAGTAAGAGGTCATGTGTTGATTGCTATGCAGTAAACAGGAACTCTTTTCATTTTTCAGCTTAGGCATTTCTTTAATGTGTACTGAAAGCATAAATTTAGACTTTGACCTACTCTTTTGAAAACTGAAGGAAAAGAATTATATTGATTTGGCAGTCACACAGGGCACTAAAGGATAATGCAGTGAATAAGGAGAATAGGAATAAGGAGAAATAAGGAATAAGGAGAAATGAGGTCACTCCTCATCTTCCTTTTCTCCAAACTAGACAAGCCCAAAGTTAGCAGCTGCTCCTCATAGGACATGCCTTCAAACCTCTTTTCCAGCTTTGTTGCCCTCCTCTGGACACATACAAGAATCTTTGCATCCCTCTTGAATTGTTGTTCCCAGAACTGTACGCCTTACTCCGTGTGAGGCTACACCAAAGCTGAATGCAGCAGGATAATCTCCTCTTTTGACTGGCTGGTTATGCTGGGTTTGCACCCTGGGATGCAGTTTGCTCTACTGGCTGACTCATGTTGATTCTGTTGCCAACCAGCAACCCCTCATCCCTTTCTGCAAGGCTCATCTCCAGCCACTCCATTCCCAATTTATACTTGTGTCCTGTGTTACTCAGTCCCAGGTGCTGAATCTGGCATTTTGACTAGTAAACTTTCATCCTGTTAATCATAGCCCAATGCTCCAATCTATCTAGATTCCTCTGCAAGATTGTTTTTCAAACAATCTGATGCATATGCCAGGAAAAAAGACATTTACAATAAAAGCTCATTAATTCTTCCCACTAAGTACTTGCGCTATTTTAAACTACATATTTTTGTCTGAATACTGGATTCTAAATCAATAAGCAGAGATTATATGAACTGTATCAAAAATAGTCAAAATAAAGAAAATGGCTAACTCTAGATAGGCTTAACAACTGCAATTTACTGTGTGTGATTTGGGTGGGTGAAACAACATACTTTCAGTATATATTTCTCTGTGTATTTCACTGTTGTATGGTTCTAATAAGCTTGACCTGTGCAGTTACTTACCTGGGGTAAACTGAGCTCAGACATGGGCTTCTGAAATGCACCACACAACTGTGTGCTTTACTATATGCATATATCAAAGGCACGTCAGCCAAAATCTGTGATGGTTTGATATAACCAGTTCTACAAATCTTGCATGCACACACAGAGCAATAAAACCAGCATGGAGCTGAAAGATTAGAGGAGCTATACATAGATGAATTACCTAGGCATTATGGATTTATCAAAAATATCCTGTCACTGTAACCTAAAACCTCATAGATATCCTTGCAGAATTTCTTATACCACAAAGAAAAGCCCAGACTTTAGTTTGTGATAAATCCATGAATCTGATGCATGCACGGGTTGCATGCAAATGGCATACACATGGCAAATCCATGTGGATTCCAAGCTCTTCCTGGAATAGGGATTCTAGATTCTGGGATACCAAATGCAGAAGCATGTTTCTTACAAGAGGAGGCGTGAAAGGCACTCAGTATGTGAGGCTTCTTTTCATTACTGGGCCTTTGCAGAATTAGTTTGACAGAAAGCATTGAAGTGTAAATAATGTATCTGAAGTGAAGTTTTAAACAATGGCAAGGAGATGGCAAGACTTGCCCAGTGATGCTTGCACTTTTTCACTATTAGAAGAACTAGCAGACTTACAAGACTTGCTCAATACTATCTGTATGGCCACTATGATCCCTTTAATAAAATAGGTATCAATGCTTACTTTGGAGTGAGTTAGAAGGAACACTGAGCCATCTATCCACTGGTATTTCTCTGGCCTAGTTAAGCTCTGCTTACTGCAAACTAAAGATGTTTCTGTACGTGGACGTAGGATTAAAATCTAGTCACAACACAGGCTGTGAAAAACTACCCACAAGCAAGATAAATTACTTGCATAACCAGATCAGGAATGGGTAAGCACAGTAAACAAACTTGTCCAAAAGAAGTTAAGACTGAGTGCTACAAAGGAGATACTTCTGCATAGCAGTGCAGTACAGAAATATAGATACCTCATCTGTCTTAACAGAAAGTTATTTCTTGTCAAGAACAGAAAAAAGTCTTAGAGAAAGAACTGTTCTCATCTGCAGTGGCTTCAGTCTACTTGTCATTGGAAATTTTCTACATATTAAGTTCCATATTAAGTGTTACTTACAAGATTTACAGTACACTAAACCCTGTACACAAATCACTACAGTGTTGCTGATGATGAAGACGCATAAAGCATGTAACACAAGCACAGGTTGAAATTTATGACTCAGATTTTTCTAAAGCATATGGAGATGAGAACCCTTTTTTTAGCCAGACAGCGTAATGGAGTTTTTCCACCCACATCTAAGCATCTTTGTTTAGTATTCAGGCCCTGAAATTGCCTTAGGTGGTATCAATGCACTTGATCTCCTTTTATGAATTCCAGTTGTTGTATGTTCATAAAGGTTACTTACCTGCAGGAAAATCAGCTGCATGTTAGATAGTGTATAACAGTGCATGTCACAGGATGCCATTCACCCGTACTCTGAAAGCCAAAAGTCAATGGCTAGATATGGCAGGAGACCAGACCAGGGGGGGCATGGCCAGGTTAGGGGTTCTGAGGGCTCTAAGGAAATGGTTATGAGCTGGGTGGCATTAGTGACAGCAGGTGCAGTTCTCCTCCAACAGTGGCATGTGAAAGTGCAGCATATGGACTATGGGAGGGAGTGGGAAGGAAGAACTTCAAATAAATAATTGCAAACTAGAAAGATTTTACAGCACAGGAGATAAGAAACAGAGAAAGGAATGCCTCTCAGGCATGTCTAGCACTGACATACTAGAAGGACATAGGAAACTGGTTTTTAGTTAATTCAGTCTTAGGCCCTGAATAAAGAGTGCTTTACCCCTGTACACTGAATCAAGGCACATTTCCCAGCAGAGGCAATAGAAGCCTTATTTTTCAATAAGAGGCAGGGCTGATACTAATGGTATGGTCACTGAAGTTGCAAAGCAATCTCTGCAAGAGAATTACAGCTCTCATTTATTTGGCCGCCTTACCTGTGCCAACTTTTAGGTCAGATACTACTTTTTAGGAAACCAAGTACTGATCAGATTAGTGTAAGAAAAAGTGTAAGGATTTATCATTCTTAGCCTCTAAACTGCAGACTGAATGTTCCCTGATTTTACCATCCTCAAACGTGACTTCTACAAATGTACTGACACATCTGAATTACAGCATAGAGTTTTCAAACACAAGTCTGAGAATTGTTCTTTATGGAGCTACACATTCACTTCTGTCAAGAAAACCAACAACTGTATTTTAACTCTAATACTGGAACAGCTAAGGTAGCCTAGTTTTCTTCTGCTGTTTCAAAATATCTGTGTTCCTAGAAAAATACTGTCTTACATTAGGTTTAGCATAACCTAATTTTTAAAAAAACTAAAATCATTCTAAGCTTTTTCTAAGTTGTCTAATATCACACAGCAAGGTGTTATTTCCTGATGGCCACAGGTCCAAACTCTTCTGTCTTACCTACAGAGATAGATGTTCATTTATCTACATGGATGACAATTAACCCAATGTATTCAGATTTTAGAATAAAAACAGAACTTGACTGTTTTTTGAGAAACGCAAAGAATGCATGATTTCTACGATGAGTTCTGCTACTCAGTCTACTGTGCAGGAGTCTTGTAAGTCACCTTCTGCAGGGATTAATACTTTTCCTAAGTTTCTAAAGAAATCCATGGTGTTAGGTTACGTAGCTAATATTCACATATCAGTTACCAAAAATGCTCTTGAAATTGGAGAAAATGCTGGATTTCTCTCTGACACTACTCCTGTGTCCTGTGAAGTGAAGGTAGAAGTAATGATCTGCTGGATCCAGGAATGCTTTATGAATGAGGCTTCAACTGAGTAAACAGGTCATTTCCTTTTCTTGGTGTAAGACTTAACTCCTACTTCCGATAACTCAGCTCCCTCTTTCATAGTGGAGGGTTAGGTCAAACTTCTGTATCACTCTAAATAAATTTTTTAGCTTCTGAGTGTGGGGGAAAAGTGTTCTTGAGAACATGACAGGTCAGTGCTGGATCCTGTTTTACTCTCCTCAGAAGTCAGACATTTTGTCTTGCTCATTTGTCTTGTACAGTGTGTCAAGATCAGTGACTAAGGGGCCAAGGAACACAGGGTTCTCAATAAAAATGCTTTGCCTTCAATAATGGTTTTGCTTTATTTTTCTTAAGTTTTCCTGCCTCAGCTCAATGCTGATAGGAAAAGGAAATCGATTTTCAGAAAACACACCCTGCGTTTCTGTGTGGCAGTAAAAGGGAGTATGCACAGAGGAACTGATCTCTTCTACTCCTAGAAACAGGATGGCAGGCTTACAGCTGGAATTTATTCCAATCAATGCTTATTAGCAGACTCATTAGCTTTCTCCTAATTCCTTGCACCTAATTCCAGACAGCTGCAAAGAGGGTTTATGGAACTTAACACATCATTTCACCTGTGTAGAAATGTACCTTCACCACTTTCATCTCATGGAGAGAGACTGACTAAATTAGCATTAAAAATGCGAAATGTTACATGATTGTAAACATGGTGATAAAGTGAAATACCCAGTATAATATTCCTGGCTGTGTTTAGAGAACTGTTTTACATATGTGCTTTTTTCATAAGCTGAAGAGTATTCCTGTGGGAGGAAAACAAGCTCTCTGACAGTTTTCCATTTAACATGCACAGTGATCTGAAGGGACTGTGCATTGAGGGGGTTGTTAGCTTCTTTTGGCAACAAACATGTCCTGTTGCATGCTTATCGATAGCCAAATGATCTTTTGAGCCTTTCTTCTGCAACCTGTAGGTGAACTTAAGAGTTTTACTGGCCTCATTTTGACATACTTGCTTTATTGTGTAAAGCCTCTTTCTTGTGCTTACTTCTCCCCAGATTTCTTCCTTCATCTACTTCTCAGTCTCCAGTATTTGTACCCTTCATCAGTTTTGACAAAATTCACATGGAAGTTTTGCTTCCCTGAAATTGCTCAATAACCTCCTGTTTCCCTGAAATATCCAGTACAATCTGTCTGCTATTAAATTGGTTCCAGAAAGATAGAACTCTCTATCCTTTATAAGTCATCTTCAGATGTAACTGGAACACAAGCATTGCAGCAATTTACTGTCAAGCTAGAATATAGCACGTGTGGCCTACAGGCTTGCTTCTCTGCTGCTGAGCTGTTTTTAATGCACTGCTGACTTAAACTGTTCCATATGTTAGCACTATGCCTTCATAATTAATACATGCTATAAAAAAAAACCAACCACAAAAGCCCCTTTCAATACAGGCATATACTTAGAACTGCTAAATATATCAAGTTATTCAGGTCAACTGTAACTGAGATAATAGTGTTTTTCAACATAACTGCATCAGAAAATTAATGATTGGAGGACATTATTTATACCAATCTCTTTTCCATTATTTATACCAATCTCTTTTCCAATAAGTAGATAAGTTAAAGTGGAAATACCTAGCTTCATTTTTTTCAAAACAATTTTGATGTCAAACTTATAGTATTCCTCAGTAGGCTTTCATTCCGGAAGACTTAATGGATTCATGTCTGCTAAGTCAGTCAGGATGAAGTGTGACTGGTTCTAGACTGGGACACAGAACTTCCAGTAAGTAGATAAAAAGAATATGAGCCTGCCATGATTATGCCAGATTTTGAAGTAGTTTGATTCTCCAAGGCCACACTGCATCAATTTGCTGTTCATCTTTCAGAAGATCTGACTCTAAAGACCATGAGAATTTATCACACAGAGGTCCAGAAGCAGAGTGCAGAATAACCTGCCAATTCTTCTAGAATCAGGTATAAATGGGGTACCTGCTCTCATAGGATCCCTGATCAGCCATTGTAACTACCACTGATTTCAGGAGAAGCACAGTATCTCTAATGAAGGAAAGGTAGAAGGGTCTGTGACAAATGAGGACTGGGGATGTTGGTCCATACACATAGTGAGCATGTGTAACATTCCTCTTGTGCCATCTTTCTACAGAAACAAGACTGACCTACAGTTGGAACTGCCGTGGAATAATTAAATTAGGGTCATGTTGGGCCATTCTGAGTAGCATCTCAATTTTATTAAAATCGAGGCACAGGCACATCCTGACACTAATTATTAGCCAAGCCTGTTAAAAATGTCTAGCCCTTTTCTCTAAAGTCTTAGAATTTAAAACAAAAAAACCTCTACAAAACTGCAGCCCATTATTTCAGGGAGAGAAAAGACCTAGGACAGAAGTTTCAGTTCTTATTAGGATGTAAGTAGAATTGGTACTTTTATGTCTAAGATGTTAGATCTGCATATGCAGTGCAAATCAGAATGTGCAAATATAGTCAAATGCATGTATGTCTTTGCTCAATGCATACTCAGCAGGTCCAGCACATCCCAAAATGCCTGGTTCTCTGGGGGTTTTGTGGTCATATATGATTCAAGGTGTTTTTTAAAACTTAAAAGTCCCAGAGATGGACAATTTCCTCAGCCTAAAAAACCCCAAACCTTTTGGAGGGAAAAAACATCACCAAAGACAGCTGAGAAATTTAGACACATGGTAGTGCTAAGCTCTGGTCTGTGAACTGATGTCTCACTTGCAATTGGTTTGTTGTTTATAAACATATTATATGGCTTCATTCACCTCTTTATGAAAACATACTGTAAAGAACATTTTCAAGTAAGACACAAAAATTTTTAGTTACTTAGATCTTTCTGCTGTGAAACTTGAGAATGAAAAGGGGACTGAGGTCCAGTGTTTTCTTCAGAACTCCAATCTGTGTATCAGCAGCCTAAGCCAGTAGTTAAGTTGCTTTTGTGAATGCTACTTACTACAGTGTATGCTAGCTATTCTCTCTGAGATCTTCTACATATGTCATTATAACTCTTTATGAATAAAACAAGTATTTAAGTAAGCCACACTAATGCAGCTTTGCAGACAAAGTTTAACAGTGCTATTGACACTGTTCTAAAAAAAAAAAAACAGGCAATCTCAAAGAGAATTAGGGAGGACACTGAGTTTATGGGGCATGTGTTTGTTTCTGTGAGTTCTCATGCATAAACAAGACAGTTACTGAAGAATTTTTAAATTGCAATATGACTTTTTTTGCAGAGAAGCATTACTGAAAATAATCAGAAGCTATTTAGAGAACAAATTTCAATAAATAGTGTTTATAGTAAACCTGAAGTACTGTGTCAGTGAGGTTGACAATTTAGGACAATACTAGGAAGTTTAAAGCTTAATTAGATATGAATTTCCAGTTTCTCTTGGCTCTTGCTAAACGCCTAAACAATCCATTCTATTTCCATTCCTTTCCAAGAGAATTTTCATCCCAAAACACAACAGGTATGACAGAGCTAACTGAAGCCAAACAGGTTTTAAATGAACTCTTTGCTATTTATTTTAAAATATTTCTGCTCTCACATACTCCAGACACTGGTCTAAAAATAAGACTTGCAAACATAATATATGGATAGAATTAATTGCAACTTGCTATTTAGATTTTTTTCAAATTATTCCTTCATGTAAAATCCAGCAAATTTCAATTCAGAAAATACAGTTTAAAGAACTGTTGTTTGCAGCAAGCAGAAACCTCCTGGGCTTTAGAAATATATTTGGCTTTATCCTGTGAAATTCCACTCAAATGACCACATTTTATACTGACACTGTCTTTTTTCCACGATTGCCATTAGAAAAATGCTGACATTCTGTCAAAATCAACACAAGCCAGATGTCTTTCAGTATTTTTTTGTAGCCTCTTCTATCAAGACCCACTTTTCCATCTCCCTGCTAGGCAGATGTCAGGCCAGGGTTTCCTCAAGTCCAAAGAGAAGAAAGTACTTTACACCCTCTGAACAGACAAACCAGAAAACCACCAAACACATCTTCTGTAGAGAGGAGGTGATTTATGTTCCCTCAATGTCTCTACCTCATAAAAACCACCCTGAGTTTGGTGGGTCAACTGCAAAGGTTGAATGGCACTGCTGAGAGCAGCCTGGGGTTCATACAATACTGACCATGTGTCCAGTTGGACACAATTCCTGGTTTTCTGTAAGGGGAAAATTAAAGTAGGAAGTTACAAATTTTTAAAAATTTGAACAAAATCTATTTGAATTTAATAGTATTACCAAAATGTTAAGTTCAAGAGTCATGATGGTCTTTTTAACCTTAACTCCTCACCCTCACATAGTGTACATATGTTTCATAATTTTATGGTTACATATTATTTTTTATTACTTGCCTTTTGCTTTGTTCAAAGCACTGCTGTGATGCTCCAGGAGAAAAAACAGCTAAAGGCAACTATAAATTTGGTGCTATTCAGTGTTTCAGAGCTAAATATCTAATAATATAAATATATTGTATATTTATAATATCTAAATATTATTTTAATATGCTCAGCATAATCAAAACATAATTAGAAAACAGCATGAGATTTGTATGGGAAGCACAGCAAAAGAATGATTTTTAAAGAAATGAGAGAAATGTGTGGGGAAAGTGAAAATGAGCAGCATCTAAAAACAGATAGCATTAAAATACATGACTTGCCAGTTATCTTAAGAGTAGCTTATCTTAAGAGTAGCTGCTAGGGTCTTCCTGTTTAGCTAAACCAAAGAAAAAAAATTCTCTTTCAGTTCACTGGTTACTCAGTTGGGTCTACTGTGAATCCAAGATAGTCACAGAAGCTATTAATTTGGAAAAAAAATATCTGAACAGTCAAATAGTAAATAAATCAATTATTACTCACCATTACGCTTATTAGTTTAACTGACAGCAGAGTGAGAAATCAAAGTTTTGAGATAAAAAATGCATGTGTCTGTATATTAGGATTATTTCAGTTGCAGTCTTGCAGAAATTCTGCTAAAGCTACAGCAGCTGCAGTATACTAGATAACTCTACAGCCTCGGATTTCCAGAAGTCACAATCCTGTATCCACAGGCTTTTAAAATGGAACAAGCTGTCCTGAATTACTGCCTTCCTAAAACAAGTATTTGTCAGCAAGCAGCCTGCATTCAGAGCAGAATAGGTAATGTGTATGCATATACTGAATAGCATATATTGATCAGTCACCTCTAATGCACACCTCCTCCTCACCCTGGAACCAGGGAAACAATAGATAATTTGGAATGGAATGGCTTTTACTCCTGTTAAACCACATCCACTTTATTCTTCAGAATATTTGAAATATTTCATTACCTTACATGAAAGAAATCTTAGCAATTACTTTTACATAGATCAGATAACCTTCATTTCATGCTGCTCACCAGATGATATCGAGAGCTTTCTGAGAGGATTTAATTTTGGTATTTTAAAAGACTCTACATTCTGAGCTGCATTCTTGCATTTCTTTCCATGGTATGCAATATTGCTGTTTGGCTTAATCTAATAAGCCTTTAAAATGCAATAATTACCTTGTACTAGCACATTCTACAAGTGCTCTATAATTAGAACCCACGAAATTAAAAGTAGAACAGCAACAAAGATATGCTAATAAAGGCCATGTAAAATCCAATGGCATTGCAGAAATGGTATTCTTGAACATATATCCCAACTGAATGCAGCTTTTATAATTAAAAAGATTAGCTATTTCCTGCTGAAGTAATAAAAATATGTGTAATCACATATTTAATTATCATTTATTGTTGATGTGTCTTAGTCATTCTCTAGGGTTTAATTTCACAGCTCAGTTTCACAGGGATACTAAGCGTGTAGTTCCACGCTGATACAGATGCTTGAGTAAAGATTCTAGGGCTAGTATCAGTTTTGCAGTGCTATACCTGCTATACACAAAACCCCACAAAAAATATGAGCTAATTAGAGATTATGTAAATGGAGAGAGGGACAGCAGTGGAGTAGTTTAATTCAGCAGAATAAAATAAGCCCCCAAAAATTAAGGCAATGACATTTTTATGGCTGATTCTTGTGGCTGCCTCACTACAGGAGATCAGCTTTAAACAATGAAAAAGTATCCCTTGTGTTTTACCTGCACATAAACACTCCATTAATAGGTATACAGAGGCTTCAACATTAAAATTTACTTCATAATAAATATAAATGTTAGTAACTTCTCAATATTATTTTAAGTATTTTCTAATTCACTGGAAATAAGGAAAAATTATAGTATGTATAGGAATAAGGGAATGAGACAAAGGAATAAGGGATATATTAACATTAATATGCATAAAGAATACATGCCAATTCAATTAAAATACATTCTGGCCACTGTGAGACAAAGGATTAGGTTACATTTTTCTGTTCACAGAACATTGTTGTTTTCTAACTCATACATACATTTGTGCTGCTGGCAGATTTATTAAATAAATAAATATTTGGAAATAATAAAGTAAGAGTAAAAATTGCTGTGTTAATTCTTTACAAGATAAAATAGTCTGTGTTTGTTAAGCAGAATCAGCAAATTGCAAGGTTAAATTATGAAAGATTTTACAAAATAAAGATTTAGTAAGAATAGTGGATAATGAAGATAATCAGAGGTTTTGTTAGCAGTGAATTACGTAATGAAATTTTGCATTTCCAACCTTTGAAAATGTATCTATAGCTTGCAGCTGGCTGGGTTTCAGGCACACCGCTCCATTGTAGATGAGTACCTCATTTGAAAAGCAAGATTAGAAAGATTTTCCCCTCTCTCTCTAAGGCATTAATTGTAGAGCAGTAAAATCCTCTCCAATTTATATCAACTGGTTAGAAGATAAGTACTCCATCATTTTTTCAAGTCATTGTGAGTAGCTGCTAACTTTACATCCACTACCTTTTCTATCAGATGTCAGCAGAAAATTTGTATGTATAAAATAAGACATTTATTTGTAAAATAAGACTTTCATTTGTATAAAATAAGACCTTTCCTCCTAAATAAGTATTTTGAATGAAGTATTATTTAAATGTCCTCTGAATAATACTGGTACAGCTCAGCAGGTTTACACATAAATGGTGATTGAAAACAAAGGACTGACCACAAATACAAAACGTATAATTTGGTACTAGAATTAGGGGCATGCAGTGACCTGACATGCATACTGCTGTGCTAGATGTGAGCACATGAAGGATGTGTACTTCAAACTAAGAAATCTGCAACATAAATGGATGCTGACAAATGAATTGGTGTTACCTTCTGTTGTCAGCTTTCCGGTCCCTATGGCTATGAGGACTAGGACATGCTGCATAAGGGGAAAACAAATGATACTTGGGCATCTGTACTTGAATTGATTTCCACTAAGTGACTGCAGGTCCATCAGGGACATCTCTAAGACTGACTTCTAAAATACTACACTTTTTGCTGCTTCCTGAACCTGCTTGAGAGCAAGCATACTGGATATCCACTAGAATAGCTGTCAGAACCAAGCCTCATATCTCTGTGTATTGCACAGGTTAACCAAAAGCCTATTTCAGCCCTTGTGCAGCAAAGTACATACCCAAACATTTAGGTAAAATAGAATAAACTTGCACAGAAGAGGTACTTCTACTTTTGCACAAGAATTCTCACCTATTTAAAGTCGTTTGTCAAAGGAAGACTGATGGCAATCCTGTCTCAATTGTCCTAAGCAAAAAGCAATTAGAAAAAAAGTCCCAGACTCACAGAAACAGAAGTCTCATGGGGAAGTCTCATGAGATATGACTTTGTTCTTCCCGAAGTATCTGCTTTTGGCCACCTTTAGGAGACAGGATCCTGAATGTGAAGGAAATATGAACCTTAGGCACCTCACAGCAAGGAAGCATTTCACAAAATTGTGGTATCTCTAAAGAGAGATTTAATAGGTGTTTACAGAGTCGAGGTACTGAAAGCAATCTTTCTGAAACAAAACTCCTGGGTTTAAACAGACAGAAATGGTGTGTTTTCTACAACATTTATACAGAGCACCAAGGAATTTGGTTTCAAAGTATTAAGGCCCTGCAGAAATTCATGTCAGCTACAGAAATCCTTTGTTATTGCTCGGTGAAGCACAACATAGAAGAGATCTTTATACTGATTTGGGATTTCGTGTCCTTCTTTGTAAACAGTGTTTCTTTAACATGTCTTCTCTCCAAAATCATTCAATTAGGGAAAAATAAACTTCTCAGGGAGAAGTCTTGTGTCTACTATTGCAGACAGAGGTAAACCCTCTTTATTATCTAGGATTGACTAGATAATCAGAAAAATCAGCAGGCTTAATCTCGTATTAAAACAAACTGTTAAAGAGTTTTATAGCTGTAGCATTTGCTAGCTTACAGATACCCCTTTTCATGTCTCCTTTAATCTCATCAGTATGTAGAAACAGTTAGAAACCTTTGAGGAGTAGTTAGAAACCATCAGTTAGTAGTACTATTTTCTGGAGAAAATCTAAAGACTCTATGGTCATTGTGTGGGAAGCTCAAAGTCACCTTGCACCTTAAAACAATCATCTTCATGTATGAAGACTGCTGTCTAAAAAGTTTATTTCAAGTGCTTGTATTTTATCTGTGTTGTGAATGTCTATAGAGTATTTTAGTCTCCAGAGTACTGCACCAACAGCCTTTAAAATCACTGTAATCCCATTCCATCAATAGGTGACACATGAATCTAGACAGTCTCTGTAAAAATCCTTTCTCATTCACATTTTCTTCTTTGAATTAATGCTTTTGAGATGAGGAGTATGTTTCTTCCCCATTGTAAAGATAAATGTGATACTGCTACATTTGGGTTTTTTTTTTCTTTTACTAGCATGTTTTTTAAAATTTTCCCATCCTTCATTAAAATTTCCCATCCTTCATCTGTCATTGTCAAATTCATTGCCAAACCATACCAGCCAGTCTCACTGTAAAATACGTAAAGTCTGAGTTTTGGGATTATAACCACTACCCCATATCTTTTTTAAGATTAGTGTGGTGGTAATCTGTGTTACAGATTAGATGGTTTTAAATTTAAATTTTAAATTTTGGATTTTCACATCTTATTCAATCACTCATCTTCCTTTTCTGTACTTCAGCTTCTTATGATTTCAACATAAAAAATAGAATTCTCCAAAATAAGTCATCTTTTTTTCTTCTCATATGATTAAGATGTGCCTGCCATTCAAAACAGGCCTCAAGCCAGTGATTTAACATTTGGTAAAACAAAGATAATGAGATTCATTGGCTCAAAGTAAATCATAGCTGTTGTACATCTTAACCATCTTGTGCCTGGATGCTTAGTTGAGGGATTAAAACCATTAATATACAATGCATCTATGAATTTATAGAATGTTGGACCAATGAATACAATTTTCTCCCGAGTGACTTAGAAAATGTGTTTACTAATTCATTTAAGTGGCAAAGCAGGAAATGTGCTTAGGGTATACTGTGTGTTGATAAGAGATAGGAATATCTGAAAGAAACTCAGCTCAGCTTTCACAAAACAGCTGTCTTTATTTTTTATCAGGTTATTTATAAGGATTTCAATTTAAAAAAAAGAAAACTTATCTGTGCCTATTACAACTACCACCCTGTAGGAATATTGTACCCAGAAAGGATTAGCAAAAATTATTTTTCCTGGTGTGAAGTTTATCTTCGCAGCTTTGGGTCTGTTGAATTTCATTATTTCTAAAGCATGTAGAAGTTCTGCTTGGCTTTTTATACAGTTGCTAAGAATAGAGTATCACTGGCGAAAAAGAAAAAAGCAGCTAAATGTTCAAAACTACTATGTTGGCAGCAGGAAATAAGAATCAAGTCGATTGCTTTAAGCAGATTTTTAAAAATTAATTATCAAGCTTCTTTCCTTTTAATGTGTTTCAAATGTGTTTTAATGTGTTTCAATGTTTTAATGTGTTTTCCGAACATATACCCAAATATCTTATTGTTTTCTCTGTCTACTTTCTGTGGTTATCTTTTCTCAGGATGTCAGGCCTGCTCCATCCTAAATACTGCCCTAGACTCTGATAAAGAAAAATTAGAATTTCATTAGCTAAATAAAACACATGGAAGTATTCTCAGAGAATGTCCTGCTGAATGAAGTTCACACATGCATCTGAAAAAAAAACCCAAAACAAACTAAAAAGAAAGTAGAAATAAACATTTAAAAATATTTAAGATCAAACTGAAATTCCAGTTTAATATTTTAGCCACAGAAGCAAATTTCCATGTGTTTGGATTTATCAAATATCCATAAACACACACTGCTACCATCCTTAAATTATCACTGAAAGAGCTGCTGAGCAAAATGCACTTCCCATTTAATTGTTTCTCAGTTTATGTTCTCTAAATACTACTTGTCCCATTTTGAGTGCACACACATGATACAATAAGCTGGAGACACCAAGGATAAGTCTTTAGGAGTAGCTAAAGCATAAATGTTCTGCTATGGCAGCTCACACCCATAGCACAGGGTTTGTGAGCTATGCTAAGCTACTTCTGTACCTCCTTGCTTGGGTTTTGTGCAATGCAGAAGTCAGAGAATTGTCAGGAATTAATGTGCATGTGTATTCAATAGATTGTTGTTCACATAAAATGTTTTAATTTGTAAGGTATTGGCCTGAATTGACAGAACAACATAGAATACTGTGGTGAGAAGATGTCTTGCACAATTCATCTATGAAGCTGATCATCCCACACAATACAAATAATAAACAAGATCCATAATGTTCCAGTAGATTTCCTAAGCTCTTTCACTGTTTTATTCTGAACAAAAAGGCAGAATTTATCTGCCCTGCAAAGTATGGTAAGAAATAACACTAAGATTCTCAGTATTTTTTAAAGAGAAAGCAAACCTAGAAAACAGTCTCTTTCATTTGATCAGTTTCTAAATGAGATTATTCAGTGCAATAATAGTGAACGATTATTTGCAATAAATGAACAGAGTGTGGATCTATACCCATTTTGGGGAGCAAGTAGGCATGGGTCTGGGGGAGCAAATTAAACTTGATGAATAGACACCAGGGCCTAGCTATGAAATTGCCAAACATATCTTGTAGGTTTAATCATTGCAATAGAAGTTGTCAGTAGATTAAAGCTTGGCTGGCTACTAAACAGACCACAGAGGGAAATTCATACTGATTCTTTTTCCCCATTTGCCTAGCAACATGGAAACCATAGGGTTTGGGGGCTTATTTTTCTTGGCAAGTAGGGTGAGGATGAAGCACGGAAACCGAAGTGAGTGTATTGAACAATTCTTATCCTAACGGATACATGTTAAGCTCCATTGAACAATAAACACTGTTACTAATGTTAAAATAATATAAAACTACCTGTATACAGAAGTAACCACTGTGTTGAAATGATGCCTCTAAACTTTAAAACAATATAAGGATAAAATATATCGACTGAAAAAGTGGTTCTATACTTTTTCTGCAAGCTATACATTTAAAAGGAGTGATAATTACTTTGCTTTCAAACCCTTCCTGAATATTGGCATGCCTTTGAAAAAGCATTCACAGCTTATTAAACACTGAGGGTAAGGTACTATGCCTTTGTATTAACTCAATTTTAATTTTTCGTTAGTATGCCCTTAATTTATTATACTGATGCAAATAAAAAATATTTTAATTTAAATGTTATCTACAAAGAAATCAAAGGAAATAGAATTTCCCCTCAGAGTTAAAAAAAAAAACAAAACAACAAGCCAGCCCTGCTTTTATCTCTTACTTCCTTTGATGCATGCATATCCATTGTAAAGTTATCTTATTTTCTTAAGATCCTGGAGAATACATGCATAATAACTTTAAAAGCTTTGTTATTACTATTACTATTATAACTAGTAAGTGAGATAATTGAGTTTTATTGCAGTGATGCCAACCAGGAGACAACACTGACAGCTAGGAAAGGAGGCACTTTACCAATCTGGGTGTGCTATAATAGAGTTTGATCCTGACATTCTTCCTGGCCAGTTTTAACCAGCTGTAGTCATGGTCCTCGGTCTTTCACAGGCTGGCTGACAGCCACAAGTTCTCAGAGTAGCACTTTGTTTTCCTTTTTCCTTGCAATGGCTACTTGAAAACATGTGCAAGAAGAAAAGAATTGGAGAAGCATGATCCTGTCTTAGGAGACAGGAGAAAGGGCTCATTTTCCTCTAGCTCATGAACTTGCAGCTATGAGGCTACTTAATACGAACTACAGAAAAATATATGCTGACAGTCAAGAGCTAGTTAAATTTACAATCTTTTTATAAAACAAGACCAAACTAAATCAAAGCTGCTCCTTTATTTACTGCAGTCATCTATAAATGTTGTACAATCCTACTGAGGAAATACTCTTTAAAGAATAAAATGTTTTTTCTCCTTAAAATATTTTCTGCATTTATAGGCTGCCATGGTATCACTTCAAATGTTACAGTTACAAATGTTGCTAAGCACATACTGGATGCCTTCTGGATTTTTTTTCCACATAAAAGATTTTTTTCATGCCAACACAGCAAAGCTGGCAACATGCTACCCTAATCAATGCTGTAGGTGTCTCAGACAAACACAGGCAAAATGGGCTTAAAATGACTGCAGATAGCGCTGTTAGTAACAGGCTGTCTCAAATAAGTTAAAGAGCAGCAAACACGTGGCATCTCCAGATCTGGACTGAAAATTTCAGCCATGTCTTTAGGTGGGATGACAGAACGTAGTATTTTTGACTTCAGGAAAACAGTATAAAAACTCACCAAAGAAAAAAATCTGTCCTAAGTTATTTCAAGATCATAAAAGCATAAACTGTCTCCTTCTAATAACATTTAGTTTTTATCTTTGCTAACAATCTGCATCAGACACCTACAACATTATTGAACTGAGACAGGGAACAAAAAGCACATGAGGTAAATTAGGTTATGTTTGAACAACAGTCAGCTTAATATTAGGTGACTAGCAAATTGACCTAACGTAGCACATAGACAGCTTTTTTTTTTCTTTTTCTTTTTTTTTTCTAATGACTTTTGTAATTAAGAGTCTGTCCAAAGAAAAATACTGCATAATGTCTCCAGGAGAATTAAGGAGCTCCAGAATGAAATTCAAGATATTGGAAATTCAAGAGACTCCAAATACTGTCCCATCTTCGAAGGAATTTTGCTTCATAGTTGTACTGGATTTGGATGTATTGTCCCCAGACATTTATATTACAGGTCTCATTTAAGCAGTTTCATAATTGCGAGCATAAATATGCAAGATACTTTGGAAAAGAGAATACAATTCCTTTTGTCAGTGTTCATATTTTATCCTAGTGACACAAGAATGTATTCCCACTTGTATTCACATATACAAAGACACATACAGCCTCTTTACTGAAGAGACTGTGTGCAAAATGTAACCTTTACATTTTTGTCTACTAATCTCCCTCTTCCTTTTTTAAAATAAGATGCCTAGAGCTTAATTAATACCTAGTTAAATGTAACTATTTTTTCTTGTGAAATTAGGATATTTTAAAAGATGCTGTAAGAAAATGGTTAGAAAACTTCTAACTTTATCTTTTAATCCTTTTTCCTCAGATTAAATTAAAATATCCAACAGGAATACAAAGAATGGGAAACTGATGGCAAGCAATCCAGAGTCTCTGTGATGAACTGTTTCTGCCCCCATTCATATGAAAAAGTAAGTAACATTTTCAGACTTAAAGAAATATAGGCACTTGTTGGCTGTTTAAGTTACTGAGGATAGAAGGAAAAAAACGTTTTGTATAATCTCTGAGGAGGACACAGAATGAGCTTTTTCATAAGGCTGAATTTCACATAAACCCCTAAATTAAAATTATATACCAAGAGGTATGAATTTATACTATGCCACAATGTAGAGTAATCTAAACTTCTGCTTCCAATTCACTCATTATGAGGGGGTTTTCTCCACTGAAAATGTTTGTATTTTTCTATGTAAAAATATGGGTAGGACAGGAAAGGTTGTATATGCATTTGTTCAGCTAAGATTTACACAAGTCCTGATTCAGCCCCTGTTGCTACTGGGGAAGGTTATTCTGCTTACTTCAGTAGACATCGGGTTCCTTTTCTATCATACTTGTTACTCAGCTGCACTCACATACATGGGAGCATGGGAGTCCTTTTGGACAACATACGCTGGAGAGAATTTTGTATTGCAACCACAGCAGAAAGAGGGAAAAAAAAAAAAAAAAAAAAAGGGACAGGACTAAAAACACTGTTAAATGAGAGCTCTGATTTAATTTTTGCATCCCTCTCTAGTAGTCATTCTCGTCACTAAATGATAGCCTGGATGTATTCTCTGTTCTTTCAGTGTGTCAAAGCCTGAGAAACAATGTATGTTTATGTAATAAAATAATAGAAATAATTCCAGAATATGAGAATGCAACTGAATTCTCTCTATATCCAGAGACAACTTAAAAGAATTCAGAGTGCTTTTAGGATATGGAATGAATTATTCTTCAAAGACATCAGTAGGGACTGGAAATGGCTTTGAAACCTGAGCCAGTTGGTAGCCTGGTAGAAGGCAGCTGGAAAGCCAGCTTAATCACCCAGCTCAGTGCTGCCCTCACCAGTGGGATCCAGGGACAGGTATGTTGCACCTGAACCAAACCGGGGAAAAAGTAGATAGAGGAAAGAGATATTGCTGCTAGGTTTGATTATTTTTTATTTCCAGAAGAGCCTCTCAGGAAGGAAGTATGGACATCACAAGACTGGGACAAAGTTTTGATAGAGTAAAACTGTACAAGTCACAAATCAGCATAGCTTCACTGCAGAATATTCATTAACATCATTGTTCAGGCTGACCCTGTCATAAAAAAAAATCTGCAATTTTAATTTTGTTGTTATTGTTTCGTTTGGTTGTGGGTTTTTGTTTTGTTTTGGTGTTTCTTTTTTGGGTTGTTGGTTTGCTTTTTTTTTTTTTGTTATGGGCAATATGAAAAGCAAACTTGCCTGAGATTTAGAGAAGATGAGGTACACTTTAAATGAAATTCAATGTATCAGCTGCCATTTCTACCTTTGAAATCCTCCTTTCAGTTTTTGCCATCTGTACCCTTTTTCTACTGTCTGGAGACCTGCTCCTCTTATCTCTCTGCACGCCTGTGTGGTGCCTGATAAAGGATTCTGCTGTGAAGTGCAGATTAGTTCACTGGTTGCATTAATAGTAGCCATCACTGGTAACTACACTCTAAAATACCCCATCCCAATGAAAACTGACTATGGAGAATTCTTCTATGTGCATAACCTATCTTAATTTAAACATATTTTTTAAAAAAGACTAAATTATATACCCATTCAAATCTGAAATAGTATAGCTAGATATCTCTTTTAAAAGAGTAAAATAAACCTTTCTGAATAAAAACAAACAAACAAAATTGCGACAGACCCTGCACCAATGGAAGTGTAGGAATCAAGAACTGAGGCCGGAATGAAGTCCTCAAAAAGCAGCTATTTGACTGCTGTGAGCAGCAACCCTTCTTTGTATTAGAATCTCCATACAAGAGGACATAGTTCCTTTAAGAGATTTTTCTGTTATTTGGGACAACAATAACTAATTAGAGACTGTAACATCTTTCAAAACTCTCTTCAAAGCCCCTTCTTTAGTAAGGGAACATTAGGTAGACAGAATGACTTCGAGTTTGCAAATTGAAATTTTAACTACTGCTGATTCTCTGAGACAGACAGTGCTCAGAAATGAGAAAATGAGAGCAGTCTAAGAGTTCAAGGCGAGGGGATGTAGTACATTTGCACAGCCATTGATTATAAGAGCTTGTACATCTTCTGAAGTTATTTCAAAGAGTAAGAATCTTTTATCTTATACACCAAGTTGAAAGGGGCTCAGGTTCCATCTCCACCACAGACTTCATTCACACTCTTGAGCAAGTCTTGGTTCCTATCCATTACCTTCAATATTCTATTTTTTTTTGCAATGAGGATGGTGTCCTTCCAAACCAAACCATTCAGGGCTTCACTTTTCAAAAAAGGAAAAGCAATTTTATACAGATCTATGTGACATACCACAGAAAACTTGTTCTTGATACAGTTTTTACTATCTCATTAATTTTTATGCTACTGCTAACTGGAAAACTGTGACAAAGAAACTAAGGCAGAAGTACCACAAATTGAGAGCTTTTGACAAAGGCAGACGAAAAGTTGAGCAATGGGAAGCCAGTATACATCATTCTAGAGTTATAAACTACTTCAGTTCCAGAGTACCTATGAAAGGTTGTTCACAGGTGAAGATACTTAATCAATTTTTTACTTCAGTAAAAGTTTCTGCACAGTTATATTTTAATTCTAATCTTAGACTGAATTCAGGAAGGATCTCATAGCTGCAGATTAAAGCATTCCTGCTGCTGTAGCTTTAGTTCTACAGTATTTTATTTCACTATGCAAACGAATTTTTTAACTCATACAACATTTCATGGCAAAGATGTATAATTCACATCAGTCTGATATCCCCAAGCAGCCACTGAAGCTGAGAAACCATTGCTCTTCTTAACTAGGGAAAAACAAGAGTTCAAAAACAAAAGCAAATTAGTACAGGCAAATTTTAATCTCAGCATACTTCATAAAGCAGCATTTATCAAGAGGAACACCCTGCTCCTTCCCCGTCAACCAATTAACAAAATAATATCTCTAACTATTCAAACTGTATGGTCATTATGTTCTAGATCAAAGCAACAGGACGTGCTTAAGGACATGCATTGCAGGCAGGCAGAAAATGAGACAAGAAAATGTTCTCAGATTATCTCTTTGCATCTCAGCCTAAACAGGACCTGAATCATTCAGAACTGTTATAGCTATGTATGATTTACTGTTGTTATTTTTAATAAAAGTTTAATATTAGTAATGAACCCCTTAAGGTGAAATATTAACTTAGCTCAAAAAAAAGAAAAAAGAGGTAAATAAAGTGAGAACAACAAATAAATTAAAAACAAGCAGATACTTTGAAGAAAGTTCAATTTTTGCTGTGTCTCAACAAATAGTCAGTACATTACTCCTTCATCAATTTTTGATTTGGGAAGAAGGGAAATCTGCATCAGAAAACATGACACCTGAATTGCAGGTCTCTAAGAATCCTACAGTATCTGAAATATGATATATTGATGTATTTCAGAAATGTAGTAATCCTATAATTTCCTATTACGTTAATTTAAGCATTTTGAAGTACTTAGTGAAAAAGAATGCATGCGAACCTTACAATATTTGAAGACTTAAAGCTGCTGAACTTAAAATACTTCTTTTAGAGGGCTTCCAGTTATATGCAGATAAGTTGCAGGGGATATGCTCAAAATGTGGCACTTGATAAATGAGAGAAAAAGGAAATTGTGAAAGGGAGTAGAGACTAGCAAAGCAGAAAGAAAATGCTTAAAAAGGATGAGCAATGAGCAGCTAGACAGAGAGAAGTGACATGACGAGAAAACCACCCATGCAGCTGAGACAAGAATGTCACCAATAGAGAACATGCTGTTGAAACTAAGCACAGGAGGCCTGGAAGATTATTGATAGTGTGTCAGGTCACCTAAAAAGTATTCTTCTGTGCCCATCCTTAGGCTTATACTAATAAACTAACCAATTTAACCCCCAGAGTTACGATCACTGTAAGGCCTCCTAAATTAAAATTTATGTACTGTAGTATCTTCAAAAAATCTGCCTGTTCAGTGAAGTAAGGCCATGATAAACTGTGCATATCCAAGATGAAAAATAAAATTCCATGCCGTAAACTCATTCACTGATGTCAGTGCTGTGTTTGGGGTGGACCCCAACTGTTTTAACTACAAACCTACAGTGTCTGTGACTTTTCTTGTATCCAGCACTTTTGCACAACTCCTGCAGTGATAGAAAACTGTACTAAAATGTCACAGTGCACAAATCACATTGAGTCTCTGAGACCAGCTAGACCTCACAGTGCTCTTATCTCTGAATCAGGCACTAGGGATCACCCAACAGCATCTGCATTTATCCTTTGTCATCAGACTGCAATCCTGTAGAGTTAGGGCACTCTGCACAGGCTCATAGTGTCTCTCCCAGTATGTATCACCTACACAAGTTACTGGCCAGTTACGTTCCTGCATCTCATATTTGCAGAGTAATTGGCAGGAAGTTACAGTTTATATAAGCAGAAATGTTAGAAAAGCAGGAGGAGCATGACTTGGATTGACTCAAACAAATTAGGATTCTGGTAAAGCATTTCAAACCTGGACAGTTTAGGGATAGTAGTATTACTGTTTTGTATTATAAGTTTACCTAGCATCTTGTATTATTGTTGGTTATTACAGTAATAACAGAACACCATACCTACCTACCTGCTTACTGTTGTGTATTTTCATTCTCAGGTTGCCTTCTGATCTACTCCAGTTTAAGGAACTGTTTTCTTTCCACTAAACAAAATATGCAGGTCTCCTCCAGAGGCATGTTCAGCTCATAGTTCTGGAATCACAAGTGTGACTGTTCTGGCCATATCAAGTATTTGCCCATTTTAAAGAAGGTATAGATGGCCACATGCACCCACGCAAAAAACAACTTGTTTGTTCTCTCATTTAGGCCACAACAACCAAAAGAACATCAGTCCTTCACACAACTGTTCATCATTCACAGAAAAGTCAGACCAAATCTGTTGCAACTGATTCTGACTAGTAAGAAACACCCAGCCCAGATGAACAATGAGTCTGCATGCTAATAGTGAGAACCTCAGAGTGTGGGGAGTGACCTGGCTGGACACACTGCTCTTGAGCTTGAAAAGCACACTCTAATGTCCAGAAGGATCTAAGGAATCAAAGAGAAGGGCAGATGGGATTCATTAGAGAAGACAGTGTGTGCATCAGGATAAGCCAGCATAGGCAAGGGACAGTGCCTGTGGAATTAGTAGCCATTGATTTTTCATGAGGGTGTTGTCTATGTATTTGCCTCAGGGCACCTCTGTTACTGTATGCTTATCAAATCCTGCATCAGTAAGATTTTTAAGGATTTAGTAGTATTCTATGGTCACTCTTCAACAGCATTTTCTCTTTTTTTGGACTGTGTTTTCACACCTCAGCTGAAATTTATCCAAACAGCTGAGCACAAAATGTACCTAAGAACAGGAAAGAATGAAGTACAAAGTAATTTATTTCAAATGTCTCAGCTTTACATGAACTTCAGAACTACAGAATACTACTAACTAGCAATTCGTTATCTGAAATTACAATATATATAGGAAGTGGCCTTGATGACATTTCTAGAGCACCGTTTTTTCCCACAAATGTAGCTTTATTTCAATTTATGTTGGTAATGTGTATTGAATCACACTTGGAATTTTTATAGTAAGATGATCCTCCATAATATTATTTCACAAACGAAAGCCATGCATATTCTTCCATTTGTTCAGAGGCCTAAAGTCCTCCCAGGAGTGTCTCAAGAGGAACATAATGTTCCAAGAGCTGGGTTTTTCTTTTGGATCACCAGTTGGGCTGATGGATGTGAAAACACATGTAGCTAGATAGTAAGCTATTGGCTACAGTTCCAGGGAATGAACGAATTCTTTTAAGCTCTGCAGTAATTTATGCTCAAAAAATGAGTAAGGGTACCATCTGTTCAAGTACAGACAATACAAAATTCTTTTAATTTGATGGTATAGTGCTCACTTTCGACACAGCTGTGTCACTGGTGAACACTCCTTACACTGAAATCATACAGATGTAGAACTCTGCCTCTTCTGAACAATGGCGGGGAATCACCTAGGCCTATAAGCAAGATAGATGTTACAACCTTGGAAAAGAAAGAAATAATTTTAGAGTAATATGTGAGGTGGAATTTCAACATTTTATGAGTGAAAAAATGAGAAAGAAGTAAAATACTAATAAAACTCCTTTGTAGTTTTAGATAGTTTCAGATTATCCCACCTGTTTTCCAAAAGTGTCAAAACAGAGCTAAGAAAGGTATCTCACAACAGGAAATACAGACACTCTCTATGCTCAACATATTTCATTTCTGTGTTTCTAATAAAAGCCTTGACTAGCTTTTGAGGACTGAAGTCATACTTCTTTCTCTTCTCTTTCCTGAGAAGGATGGAAATCTAGGAAATCTACACGTTCCTTCCTTTCTTCTGGCAGTTTTCTGAGTCAAAGATAATTAATTGAGTCGACTATTGTTTATTATTCATATTATGAGTACTAGACATAATAGGTGCAGTGGACAGTCTAACACAGAACAGTAAGATTTTTCATGTTCTAAGAAGTTCACGGTTCAGCTACACAGTAAAAGCTAGTAGACTAGTCCAAAGGAGAACATAGACTGTATTACTAGGCCAGTTACAGGAACCACCAGTATCAGCACTTCAGTTGCTTTTATGACTTCTCTTTTTTGGGGGGAGGTGAGTAGATAGTACAGCAAAATAAGTGTCATAATTAATTTGCAGGATACAGATAAATATTTTGAAGTGTTTCATTAAACCTTTTCCTAGATGCAAGAGCCAGCATGGGAAGAGGCCTAACATGCTCAATTCAAACATTTAATAAATGGAGGTATTTAAAAGACACATAGATGTGGTACTTAGAGACATGGCTTAGTGGTGGACCTGGCAGTGCTGGGTTAATGGTTAGACTTGATGATCTTAAAGGTCTTTTTCAATTGAAACATTTCTATGGTTCTTTGAAGTCTCATATCTCTAGTTGGCTGCTGAACTGTAAATAATAGAGGCAGAACTTTAAAGGTTTTCAATCAGTTGTGTTTTTTTTTTAATAATACTTATTTTTGTAATGGAAAAGGATGCAGCACTGATAAGAGAGTAAGTGATGTGGTTATACCAGAAGTGTGAGAAAATAATCTTTGTAGTGGTAGCCTGATTGTATATAAGAGAAATTGCATTCACTGAGATCAGAGAACATTACAGAAATCAGACGTGACTTAATTATAATTTGTAAAAGAAGCTTACTTGCATGGATACAATACAGAAAGAATATTCTATGTTTTAAAAAGGCACATGATTTGTTATTCAGGCTATTTGCAGCCTGAATGATAAGTGAAAATTGATGTTCTCTACAGTGACTGAGGAAGGAAGTAACAACACTACAGATATAAAGACCTGTTTTAGAGGTGTGTCGCTGGGATATTTCTGGTTTAGGAATATTGAGAGAGCATCTAAAATCTTGAACAGAAGACAATGTTTGGTATAAAGGTGAAAGTATAAATTGTCAGTGTAGAGAAGGCAACTTAATTTTTATTTGAGATTTCTAAGACAAAGGATTTGGAGAGAAATTCAGTCAAAACAATGGATACAGGCATACAGACTTCTACAGGAAAAGAGAGAGGCTCCTTGGGATGGTATCTTGAAAAAATACAGAAATGGATACAGTCATGAAAGACTGACAGGAGAGGGCACAATTTCAAGAAGAAAATTATGCTGGCAGCATCAGACTGCTGAGGACAGAGCCATGGTTCTGATCTTGAACCACCAGAATAAAAAGTCTCAGAACAGCAAGCAGCTCAACAGCAGTGTCCTATGAAGACCAGTTTAGCTCAAAGATGAGAAAGGAATAGAGCTGGGTCGGGGGAGATTTCTGTATCCTTAAATTTTCATATATTTCTTCAGCATTTACAATGTGCCACTGCAAATACTGTTGTATCATCTAATTTCTTCCATAAAATTTGTAATAGTATTTTTCCTGTGCAAAAAGGCATCAAAAGGAATAAAAATAATCCACTTGATTAAACAGGCATGCATTTGTTTTAATAAGTTAGTGAAATCTGTACTTAAAACATATTTCATTTCTCAATGGTACAGCATCCATTCCTCAGGTCACCTTGATGTCTTACAAAATTGCATTTGGACTTCAAATCCGAAATGGAATTACTGTAAAGTAGGTTTTCACTCAGTAGTTTAATAACAATGGAACTTCTGTGTTATTGATTCTTTATTTTAGGGGCAAATCCCACAGATCAATTCAAACTTTTCATAGTAAAATAACGTATGAGCTCATATACCTCTCTCTATTGAATCAAAAACCCATGTGCTTATTTCAATACATGCATATTATTGTTATATAGAAGAACATAGTATATGAATGTATATAGCATATAAAAAGCATATAGTACCACATAGCTATTAATATATTAAAAGCATAAATCCATACATTTATGAGACATAAAGAATGCATGTTATATAGTATCAAGTATCCTTATCACAGCATTCAGATTATAATTATGATACAAAAAGTAAACTGGTGTGATAAAGTGGTTTGGCAGATGAAATTAGGAACTTATATCTTCAATGCTACTTTTAATCTAAGTTTTCCCTGCATAGTTTCCTTTTTGGTTAGCAGTTAAGTACATCAATATATGACTTCAGTCTTAATTTGGGATGTTTCTTTTTTTCCTCTTCTTTAGGATTTGTACCAGACTCTAAAAATATAATCTCTGCAGAAGGCTAGAGGAAACACTGCAGTGCAGGCAACACAGACTTATTTCTGCACAAGCTGGATATAATCATGAAGGAACAACGTGGAGTAAGTGATACTATTATTATTCCAAATGTTTTGCGAATAGTCATGCAACTATTACCTTGCACACTGTTTAATACCATTGTTGTATAAGGGCTACTCTGATGTGAGGTAACTGGGCTCTCAGAATCCTAGTTTGGCAAGTTGCTGCTGTGCTGAGAGGTACCAGAGGTACAGTGATGTCACAGAGGTACAGGACACATGTGCCTTCAGAGCAGGCCTCTGTGCTTAGCTGAGGGAGTAAGGGTGGGATTCCTCCCAGCCCTGAGTGAGGCTGAGCAAAGACAAGGGGTCTGCTAAATTGGGTTTAGCTTATTGGTGTTGCCTTGCTTTGTTAGTAGAAGGTGACAGAGCAATGATAGCATCTGGTTATAGCCACAATTTCTGCATTTGCAGATGTGTTTGAATATGTCTGAGTTGCCTCTGTCCCAAGACTTATGTGGCCAAGATGGAAGTTCTCACTAGGGACCAGAAAACTTTTCCAACTTGTTTTGTAGCTGTGTTGAACCCTTCAGCTCTGCAGGGAATAAAAGGTTTTTCTTGCTCCCTCTTCTCCCCCAATAGTCTTGCAAAACAGAGAACAGTCCTCAAAAAAATGGTGAAACTGGACTACAAAGGTGTTACATAGGACATCTACACATTACATCTCTCTGTTGTCACACAGTACAGGAAAACTCAGTATTCTGATCTTTCTATAATGAAAATAGCAGGAATTTTTAATTGCAACAGAAAGTAACAAAAAGGAAATTATCTTGATTTTG
This sequence comes from Heliangelus exortis, assembly GCF_036169615.1. Taxonomy (NCBI): domain Eukaryota; kingdom Metazoa; phylum Chordata; class Aves; order Apodiformes; family Trochilidae; genus Heliangelus; species Heliangelus exortis. The sequence goes on along the minus strand of NC_092432.1, from coordinate 17,119,728 downwards.
CTGTGCCTGTTTTTTCTGTCTTCAGATTTTGTAGTATTGGTCTCCCTTACGTTCTTCTGCAAGTGCTGCTGCAGTCATGCAAGTGGAGTTTTTAAACAAAAGAATTAAGAAATTAAAGCCTAAATATTTTAGATGAAGTGGTTGGCTTTTAGACTCAAACCAATTTCTAGTGCTGTTTCTAAAACTGAAATTCATTTGAAGTTAATAATCTATTTAATTATTTTGCTTTAAGATATGCGGTCTTTTATAACACTATAAATTATCTGTTCAGTTATTAAAAGTCTGTGAAAGAAAGTTACAGCTAATATGGCATGTTTCCTAGAAGCTGTACCCAAGATATTAATGCTTCTTACTGAAGTAATTTAAATAGGCCTCTGAGGTCAATCATGTCTAATTGATCTTCCTCTAATAACTTGGTTCCATAGCATTCTAAACATTCTCTCTGCTTATTGAGATGCATTTCTTGTACAACAGGATTATACACTCCACCATTTATACTTCACTGTGCATTATTATATTACTAGATTATTTTATTATAATGTCCTTGAGATTTACAGCTAAGACATCAGTTAATTTTCTCAAGTCCTTTACACAGTAGGGCTTAAAAGCACTGCAAAACTTGGCTGCAATAAGATTCAACCCTTGGGATCAATGCCAAAAAGGTGGCAGTGAGCTGATGTACCACTGCACCATACTGCAGCAATTTTCTGAGTCTAACCCACAGAACCAGGTATGCACTCGGAATGAGTAAGTAGCATTCCAACACAAGCAGTCACAGAAATATTGCCAGGTCTCCTAGTACATCTGACCTGATGAATAACCTCACAGATTTCAGTCAAACAAAGCTTTAGCAAGTATGTATTTTAAAGGTCAAGGAGGGAATAACTTCCTTTTTGGAATAAGAAAGGCTTGTACTGTACTGTGTAGACAGAAAAGAAGTGTTCATCCTCATGTTGAGACATGAAGTTGTAAAGGAACGACCAAAATAGAGGACTAATGGTCCTACAAATGAGGGTAATAGAGGGCAATTAGAGGCTTCAATGCAAAGATGTTGCATGTGTCTTTGGAGACATACTCTCCAGAAAGGCTCAAGAACTGTGACTAGTGGACAGTATGGATAATGACTATATGAGATTTTTTCTTTTAAAATAATAAAAAAAGAAAAAAAAGTCTGTCTTCAGAGCTCTTACAACAGTCCTGAGTAACCTAGAACTCACACAACAAATACATAACTCCAGTTGATTATGAGTAATACATTATGGGTTCATTATTGTGAGTGATCTGGGGAGCAGAGGTTTTCAGGGAGAGGTAATTTGTTGCTTAGTTATTCTATAGAAAGAGCAAATACTGTATTTCTGATTAGTTACTCCACTGGAGTTGAAAGATGGATCAGAAAAAAAACCTATACTTTTAATTCATCATGAATTACAGGATTCCTGAGTTGGTCCCCAAAATATTCTCATGCTCCTCCTAAATAAGCAAACATATCTGTTTTTCCGTTTTTATTTTCAGTTAGTCTTCAAGTATTTAAATATTTCCATGAGATCTTGCATGGTTTAGGGCAGTATGTGGGCTTTACTTGAAAGAATTATCAAGAGAAATAAATAAAATTTCTCCTGAAGGAATTATGCTTGGTACTACATAAATTAGGTTGATCATGTAAGGAGATAAATGCCTTAATATTGTCATGTTATCTTCAAGGGAAGTATTAAATAATGTCTCCAGTAAGCAGTGGTAGGTACTCTTTCTTAAAAAATAAACAGGCTTTACTCATATTTGGGCAGAGGAAAAAATGCACATAATGGAATCTGAAGAAAGCTTTTATCCCTCTGTCCACTTACAGAATTTCAAATAATGTTTCCTCTGTAGTCCAAAATTAGATCATAAAGTGCACATAAATTATTCTTCCTAACAATGTTCTGTATTTTTGACAGTAGCTAAAACCTCCCATAGTACAATTCCATATGAACTACTAAAATCACATGCAAATAAATTAACTGTAGGAATACATATAAAATAAAATCTGAATTAATTCTTCAATAGGTATATGTAAAGATAAATGTTTGACAGTGCTGGTTTATTAATTTTTACTTGACATTTCAGATGTCTTATGTCAGCTTAAATTCAGAACATTTGTTTCTTAAAGAAAGACCTATGGTCTTGTTATTATCCCCTTAAAACTGTTCAGTTCCTGTATGTTAAACGATGAAGTTTTAATTCAGTTACTCATATCTGGGACATGAACAGACTTCCTCCTGCTTGTGCCAGCAATTTAACTTCAACTCACTTTTTTGATTTCTGAAGAAACGGTTTGGAGAAACTCATTATGCCAGACTGGCTTAATTTATATGCTAATATATGAGGATTTCATTGAAGTACTGCACTCTGAGGTCCCAGATGCTAAGTAAAATAGAACATCAAAATTTTGGATGTGCAAAATTGAAGTATTCTCTTTTCTTTTTTTCTTTTCCTTTTTTTTTTCCAAAAGAAGAATAAAATCATTCAGTAAGTGACAATGAGGGTAATAGTTACCCATTTTGCTGGGGTGATTAATTAACCAAAATTTGTATAGTGCTGTGAAGATGCAGAACCCCTAGTCTTATCATCACCATATGCTTTCATCCATTTTGTTAGCTGCAGCATGGAGAACAGAATCGGACTATACAGTATCTAAGCATGTAGGACTTCATCAAATAAAACATTTAAAACCTGAAAAGTGAAATAAGACTCCTAGAAAAAAAGTGCTACAGGTATATGACACTGAACTACTAGATTACATGCTATTAATGGTAACCTGTATTTTTACCTTAGTATTTTTTAAAAATCATGGACTCTGCTTCCCTATGGTTAGCACAGCAGACTTGTATAGACAGCCTTATCTGTACTTGAGACTTCATGATTAATTTTTCCTAGGGCAATTTGTACCATCAATCCCTTTATCATCAGTTTTATAACAGAGCTGCTGAAAAACATACACACACAAAATTATACATAAAAGGATACTAAAAAAATCAACACACAATTGAACTAAAATGAGTCTGCTTATTATTTTCCAGAAATCAGTCATTTCTTAACTGATGCTAGGGGTATGGGTTTGAAAAGGATGAATGTGGCGGACATTAGAAATAAACTGAAATAAGAAAAAAAATCTATTCATATAGATCATGCAAGTGTCAGTAAGTAAATTTTTCCTATGTACATTATGCGTAAGAACAGATATTAAATGGTAAAATTTCACATCCACGCAATTCTCTTCTACCAGTTTTATATTGCTCTGAATAGATCATCAGTTGCTTTGTAGCCTATTAGGATTATGATGAGATGCCTCTCAAAATCCCTCCCAAAATGTTCCTATTTGCCTCTAATCCCTATTACTGTAGTCACTGCAGATTTTAAATAGCTAGGCAAAGATAATTCAGTTTTATCAGTTCAACTTCAAACCTTAATGATGAGCTATATATTCTTATTTTCATTTTCCTGTTCTGCTCCAACTGGAGCCCAAAAACATCATTGTAAACTGTGAACCAGCAGCCTGGGGAACAAGCATTTCACAGGTCTGCACAAAAGGACTAGAGCACCTTATTAAAAAGAAATGTTAGTGCTTTGGTAATGAAAAAGCCTAATCCTGCAAAACCTTAACTGTATGAATACTGTCACCTTTCCTGTACAAGCAGTAAAACTGAAAGCTCTAAAATTGCTCAAGGGGCTGAGGATTAGCTGCCTAACTAGGGGCAAAACTATCACTGTTTTCTATTCTTGAACTGTTAGTTGCCATCTTGAGAAAGATTTTCTTTGCATCCAGAAGCACAATTATGGCACATAGTTGGAAGAAAAAAAACCTGTTCCTGCTCTGCATAGAAAATCACAGCATGGCACTAGTTAGAGACAATAAATGAAACACTGGCAAACATCCACTACATTGTACCCCAAACTACTGTTTACATTCTATCCATAAAAAAAAAAAATAAAAAATTGTTGATGTCTTATCACTGTTGTGCAGGTCTGCAAATCTGCATCAGATTTGATTATAATGCATGAGAGTGGTAATGGCTCCTTCCAGTTCTCAGCCAGCCTGATGGAACTGCATCTATACTCTTGCAAAACTGCAGCCTCTAGAGAGCATATCTTGTTTGCTCAGGACAACCCTGATCTAACTGAGATTTTTTCATTTAGGCTCAGGCTAATTGAGGTTTTTTCCTTAAAATTCTTCACCACTGAAATCCTGATACAATGCACAAGAATTAGCTGAATAACCCAGTAAAGACACATTTTAGCATGACTCCTGGTTTCTATATGTGTACAAATCTCTGAGGTTTTAGTGAAGCTAAGGAAGTGGGCTTAGAGCAACTTCTTTTTAGAGAAAAAAAATGGAACATACATATAAAGCAGTGTATCAGAAACAAGCAAACCAGCTATGTATCTTTAAAACAGTTGCAACAGATCAATTAAGGAATTAATGGCTTTTTGTGGAATTAGGAAGCAAGGATGACTAATCAGGAAATTACAGAATGCAAAAATATAAATACACTATTCAAAAACAGGTGTACAAAGTACCATTGTGCAAACCAAATACATATTAAAAAAAAAATACATATTCCAAAACAGGAGCACACACTGTAGGCACTGAACTCCTATTTTACTATAAGATCAAAGTGTATGTTGAAGAAATCTGTAATTATCAGTGCCTTCTAAATGAAAAAGCATTAGAAGAGGAGTGGGAAGTGAAACATAGTAGCTTCTTGTCTACTTTCAAACATTAAGAATAATCAAAACATTCCCATTTCAAAGCAAATTACACAGTAAGTGCTAACTGGTGGAATAAGGACAAAAGAAAAGCCCAATTTGCACAGTACTTTTCAACACCCAGTATGGCATTTAGTTCCTTTTGAGGCCCAGAACCTCTTCCTTTATCAAGTACTGCTCACCCAGATAGGGTTTCAGTTTAGTACACCTGAATTGCTGAACTCCTCAATCATTTGATAGATTGTTTTTATCACTATTCCTGGTAGCATTTCTCCCATCGGGTAGAAGACTCAAAAAATAGTATTGGCTAAAGATGGTGATCATGAAACTGGATTACAGGACTGGGTGAAAAGCTGTCAGGTTTTTTCTGCCATGATCTCTATTAGATCCACCATGGATGACAGATAGAGATTTTTAGAATTAACTACTGACCCTGTCCATGCATTATCCTGATGCTAAAAGCCAACCCTAATCAGCGTTGTCCTTAACACAACTGTAAGTCTTAGCTGCAGACATCAATTAAGGATGACATATTTCATATCAGGCCATATATGGCACTGTGCACAAGAAATCATGAGGAAGGCTGAAGAGTCCAATATTTTTTCTTTATAAATTATGATTTTTTAAAAGTAAAATTTTAAACCTAATAAAAGAGATTAATTTATTCATTTTTTTCTATGTGTGCTTAAGAGGGCACATTCTTCTATTTATCTAGATTTCATTTTTTTAACTGTGTATCAGGTGATTATTGTAATTCATGAACATTTCCTTATGGTATTTTTCTGAAGCTTCTTCCCTGTTGGCAAGATCTGGGATTATCATTGGACTCAGCTGCTCCAAACAGTCACTGACAGCAATCATAGTATTATTTCAGATGTGCCTTCTGGCTGCAGTTACTAGGCTCTATTTCCTCTGCTTTCCAGTGAAGAATAAATTGTAAGTTTTTGGTTTAAATCAGAGGGAGCTGGAAACAGTATAATAAGATATGACAGGTTATAGCAAAAGCTAACACCTGAGAATTCTTTTATTTCCTCATGCCAAACCTGAGGATGCCATAAACTTAAATCCTCTATGCCAGTCATAAAATTTTAATTAGCTAAACTAAAAATACCACTGTTCTTATTTTTTCCTTAAACTGCTAGATATAACACTACTAAAACAGATTGCAATTGCAAAAGTCCATCACTAGTATATTAAGACTCCACTTCAGCAAAGATGTGAGCATTCTGTTCAGCTTGATCATAATTAATCAGTAATCTAGTCTCTTGTTTCTCACTGCCAAATGATGAATTAACTACAAGCTACATTCATGGATGGAATATTAATTTATGCAATGCCCTAGGGGTACTTCTGTGCATAGTACAAGACACCTCATGAACGGTCCTCATTCAAATCTTCAGTAGAACTATTAAACAAAACAGAGCAAATCCAGTCAGGATAAGCTAAAACTATATTAAAACCAGAGATACCTATGTCAGCAATTTTAGTAAGTATATAGAGGAAATTAAATTTAAACATCACATGGAAGAATGCACAGAATCAGGTACATTTCCATGCAAAGAATATTTTCTGGAGCTTTGTGAAGAACTTAACTTTTTTCAAGTTCAAATTATGTTCTCCAGGTACAGCACTGCATGTGTGTTGCATAGTGGTGGAATTTGTCAATTCTATAAAGGAAGTCTTGGTTTTTTACTCCTAGTTGCTCTACAGTACCTACTGAAGCTTCCCTCTACACATGTGAGGACAGCAGATGAATGCAGGGGTTCTGCCTATTTCATTCCTTACATGCTGGAGCCTTCATCTTGCAGCATCTTTCAGCTTTCCAGTGCATAAAAATGACCTTTGCACAGGTCCAGAAATGATTCACAATTATTGCCTCTTCCACAGTCTTCTTCCCAGTTTCCTCTGTATTTTCTAGCCTTTGATTGTCAGATAAGACAAGTGAAGGATTATTTTTTAATACAGAGGGAGGTTCCATGAAATAATAATCTTGGGGCACTGGGCAGTACCAAAATATGATTAAAATTTATCATAATGCAAAATTAAATTATTACAGAATACACATTTCTGATTTAGTAGCAGTGAAAACATTATAAAACTTGAGAGGGGAAATTTTGTCCTCTGATGTTTTTTCATAGTTCAGAGGAAACTGACTGCAGCATGAGTTCTTGGTAAGACCATAGTGGGGGGCTGCAGCCTCTCCATAAAATGCCAGACTACGTTTTGGTAGCTCACAGGATCACAGACCAGAATGATGCAATCAAAGCATCTGGTCATTTGACCACAAACTGCTTGAGTTTTGAGCCTATCCGCAACCCAGAATGGCTCACATAACACAAGAAATAGAGCACAAGAAAATACTTGCCAGGAACAGGATGAAAACCACTGAGAAAGAAACAGGGTTCTTTTCAAATTTCTAACATAATTATTATGAAGCTTTCTCTCATATGAATTTTTAATACTCCTTCTCATTCTGATATCAATCACTTCAGCATACATAAAATAATTTCAAGCTTTAATTATAAAAGAATAGGCAATGTGTTTTGATAGCTGCATAAAGATTTAGCTAAGTCAGACATTTCAAACAAGACTCGTATTTTGATTTCAGCTTCTGTTCCTGCATTTAATGTTTTAAGCATCCTGTTGTATGAAGTTATCCCTTATTGCATGGCAAGTCTTTGAGAGCTCCCATTCACTCTGGACCCAGCAGTTCTGTCTGTCTCTGGTAGAATCTGACAACAAATAAGGGCAGGGAAGGAAGCTATGAGCATGGATTGCTAGACCTATGCCACGGAAGAATACTTCTTAGAAGGGGAGTTGCAGAATCTCATCAGTTCACAGCTTGCATCTAGGCTACTACAGGGAATGAAGTACTTGTACATTGAAAAGCCTCCCTGTATGGAGCTGCCCCTACAGGAATATGGTTCTTTACACAAAGGGTAAGACCATTACAGCCACAGAGGTATTATGAGGCTTTGATGCAAGACTAAGTCACATCTTTGTTTACAACCTTGGCCAAGGCTTGGGGTCTCATTAGGCACCAAGAGCACACGTTTGACTTCTTAATTTCAGCTGCTTAATTTCAGTGGTTTCAGAAGGAGGATGCATTGGATATGTGCTTGTGAGCTTCAGCTGTTGTCCTTTGGGAAGGTTAATCACCGAATTTATCAGTAGAGGGCACAGGAAAACAGCATTCCTCATCAAACAAGCATAAAAATGAGAGTTCCCAGGGCGACTCCTCAACAAGCCACTAGGTTAGCATAATCCAGGTTGTTTACATTTAAAAATACCAAACAAACGGAAACCCTGGACCTATCATATATGAAGCATATATAATGTTGGTTGAATAAATACTATTAGGTCATATGACATAAACTTCACAATGTTAATAACTAATTGCAGGATGTTTCAAACATTCATCTATATGAAAACCTGAATTTCTGAAGATGAGGATTTATAAATTGCAAATGAAAGAACTAGTCCCTAGTGATATCAGGCAAATGAACAGCATGTTGGTAGATATTAAATCCTGAATCATAAATAATCTCCTTAAACCTACATCTGTGAAACCTAATAGTGAACTTAAAAAAATATCTGTCCCTTATGCTCAATAGAAAATAATTTAAACAAGGAGGAAACACAAGATAGCCAAAATGCTTTTCATTACTGGGCTATTGGTTACAGAGGATCCTGGTGGAATTGATTCAGTTCTAAAGGAAAATGGCCCACCATCCTACAATTTGCAATGCAAATTTCTGCAAATTATTTAATACCATTGAAAAAAACAATCAGCTATGGATTTATCCACAGAAACCACTATGTTGTAAGCAAGGATATAATATTTTATCTCAAATTAGGGCTGGTGGAGTTTTATATTTAGGATGTTGTAGTATCTTTGAACTCTGGTTCTCTGCAGCTTAATTTGTATGTCAAACAGGCAGATCAGTTTCCAAAAAAAGGAACAAGCACTTACACAAATGTTTAAATCTTTCATGACAGCTGTAGATACTCTGTACACCGAAGGACCAGGATCTTATAACTCTATAAAGAAGACTAAATTAGTAATATTTAGAGAGAGCTGATTTCCAATTCTAATTGAGGACCTATTTTCAAATCAAATATCATGTTAGGGAAGATGTAAATTGAGTTGATCCAGACCAAGTTTTCACAGATGAAGACTATCTCTGCTGTTGTATTAGCAAGGCAGAGAATGACATTTAGGAAGTCTTCTCCAAGTCAGTCAAAAACACTTGACACAAAATGGGGTACCTAATGTGCCCATTTCACTCTTGGTTGGTTGCAACAACCTTTATTTGGTTTTATGTGATTTATCTATATTTGTGTACTCAGATCTTTCTCCCACATATTTCTCTCCAGTCAATCTCTTTCTGTCTTTCTGTTTTAAAGGAACCAAAGAGGTTCCTCTTATCTGCTTCATATTTATACTAAAATCCATAGTTGTATGACATTAAAGGCCCTTTTTTCCAGGTATCTTGTTGAAAAGCAAGAACACATTTACATACATATTTATGCTCACATAGATCTAGACATATAGCTACATATATGGGCAAAGCAGTTACCTCTTTTCTTGGTTCCTCAGATAATTCACCAATAATTTACAGACAGAAGATGACCAAGTGCCAATTATGTAAAAGCTTTGAGCAGATAAACAAATAACTTCAGATTTTGACCCACTAAATTGCAGTATCAAAGAAAGTGGTCTTCTCCTTGGGGGATAGAGCTATGTACTTCCTCACAGCTTCATTTCTTCTCTAATGCTACAGAAAGAACAAATAAAATTCATCCTTCAGTGAATACACACTTTGAAGTCCCTTTGAATTTCCAAACCATGCCACTATTTCTCTTAGGGAAACAATGACTCTGAGTGGAAAGGCAGAGGGACAACTGGTGGTACTTTAAGGATTCTGACAGTAATTTTTAGGAAGGAGACAGTGTCAGCTCCAAGTACAAGTTTTAGGAAGTCTTGAAGTTTCAAGGAGTCAACTCATCACCTGAGTGTTCTGCAAATAATAGTGCTTGCTATAAAAGACCGCCCTTCTGTTTGGAAAATAATTAAATACCTTCATGAATGGTTCAAAATGGAGGGTGTCAAAAAATATCAAGGGTGAATCACATTTTTTGAAAAGGAGTTTTCATTCTTTGGGGTTTAGGGGAAGATTGCCTTCAAATTCACACACAATATATGTGAAGAAATTAAATCTGCAGTTAGTCTGCATTTAAAGGAAAGAAAAAAAAATATATGTGACTTTGGCTACCTCAACTGCCTACTCTAGTTTGAAAAACTTCCTGTAAAGGCAGAGTGACCACTTTTAAGAAATCTGCAGGTGAAATTCAAGTGAAATCCTTTACTGAAAAGACTTTGCTTTACTGCACCTGTGGGTATTAACTCCATTGTTTAAAAGGCTCCACTTGAAGCCAGGAAATTTAAACATCAGTAGCTGCCTAGACACTGATGCACGAGACTTAATCACATCAAATCCTAACAGCTTGGAAAGGATATGAGAAGCATGGGGATCTTGTCTAGTTGGTTGCTGAAAGTTGAAGTTGTTGAAAACTGAAGAACTAAGCTTCCTCAATGCAGGGCAGCAAAGTGCTGAGCACTCAGGTTTACTTCTGATCTTGGGTGGTTCTTGCAAGAAGAAGGATTGAATGTTTTGGGGAAAAGCATCTTGATTTTATGTGATTTCCATAGCAACAGAATGGAATCTTTTATGATTGAAGGAAAAATCAAACCAGGCTTTTGCTGGGAGATGAAACCCAAATAGATCAATCACTTCTGAGCATAGTTCCCCACATAACATCAGCCTGATGTTATTAATTTCACTTTTGCCATGTCGTTACATGGAGAGCAACTGTTTCAAACACTGGAGACTCTAGAACTTGTCCTCTAGAGGTGTGTGATGATGCTGAATGAAATAACTGTCATGAAAATTAAAGTAAACACAAATACTAGAGCAGAAATTGTGTATCAGGTTAGCATGAGCCTTTGGCAATTCATACTATGTTCTTTATAACTATCTAGACTACACCTCTTGAATAGTCTTGGACTGTGTGCATGTCATTCCTCCAGGCCCAATAACTACCATCAGGAAACTACAGGAAAAAATAGCTGGCTATCTCATCTTCTCTGCCATCCTGTGTTTTGCTGAAGATGTGAACATTGAGAGTTCCTGTTATCTATCACAATCCAAACTATTTGGAGACTTTAAGCCTGGTGTTTGAGTTAATTTTTTTCTTTTTCTTCACACATGTGTAGTTAAGACTTTCCCTATCAGTAACTGACAGGCTAAGTAGACAACAGTGCAGCACAGAACAGGAAGAAGGCTGAAAACTCACCGTTCTGCAATATTCCAAAAAGCACTATACAGCTACAGCCATTCTCATTAGTAAGCATACCCTGTGGCTGAATAAGATGCAGTGTCAGCAGGGTTAATTAGATCTACAGCTGGCCTAAAGTGGAGATTTGTTTTGGACTGCAGTTGGCCTACTGCAACATGTAGAATAATGGTATCACATGGAAAAAAATCATATGTAACAGATCAGCTGGATAAAAGGCATTAATCCTGCTGTGCAAGGTTGCTGCACCTCAGTACAAGGGAAGGTTGTAGCTGGCAGCACTATGGAAGACATCTAAATACAGGAAGCTTCGTGCTCCATTTTTGTCCATTGCCTTATCTGTATCATACTGGCTGTCAAAGGGCTAGGTGAATATTAGTGAAGCTTTAGATAGACAGATATAAAAGCTAGTGTGAAAACAAGCATTTCCCCTGCATTTTTTTTCAGTTGTTGTTAGACAATTCTGCTTTGCTTAGTGCATTTAAATAAACAATGCATTTCCTAGGCTCTCAGTAAAAGTAGTTTAAAGAATTAATGTTTTTCCTTTCAAAATGAAATAGATGACTGATCATTAAAACATCTTACCTGGGACATCAAATTAGTACATTGTAGGCCAGCCTATTTTGTATTTATGAATTTTCCAGTTCAGTGCCCTGTGTCTCTCATCTCTAAACATGCAGTAAGTAGGTACTGAGGCAAGAATGTAAATGGCAGTGAGTCTTGCTAATACTTATTCTTCAGCATCTTGATTATTTGTTCATAAATAGATTGGTTAATTTTCAACTGATGCTCAGGACAATATGTGTATAAATTTTAGTATCAGGTTAGGAATAAGCAATGTCTTGTGCACAGTGACATATATATATACAGTACAAAATATTATGGCTGGCAGAACATGATCCTTAAAGAATACTCCACATTATATAATCGTTGTGCTCATTGGGAAACTCAAATGTTAAACTAATTCCTTTAACAACTGGAAAAAATTCCTATTTTTCTACAATTAAGTCAACTCAGTTTAGTTCTTCTAAGCGTAATTATTGTCAACTGAACCAACTGCAGGGTCGTTTGTAGCAAAATTCAAGTCTTGAAATACTGTTGAGTTCCACCCAGTTCCCATCAAACATTAGCTTTCAGCCACCTCAACTGCAAAGCCATGCCACACTCCCTTAATAACACAAGTTTCCCACAATTTTAAACCAGCAACAACCTAACACTGTGCAGACTTTTCCTGGGCTCTCTCAATGAATTTTGGCAGGCTCTTAGAAGGCTTCCCTATAGGATACAATTGTGTACCATCACATGTAGAATAGCACTGCAAGTGCTCTGCTCAGTTTCTGTGCTGATACCTGTCAGATTCAGGCCCTGAACAGTCACGTATTTTCCGTTCCATTTAACTCTTCATCCTGTATTTGCTACAGTAACAACTGTCAGCTGGGGTCCTAAATTATTAAATCTTAAATTATGTGTGTTGTGGAAAAGTCCATTAACCAAGAGTTCATTATGTTAAGTATTCTGCAGACATTCTTGCCACAAATTTAAAAATTTAAGGTCTACAGGTGAAATGAGTGAAATAGACATTGGGAAGTTTGTTTAAAAAACAAAACCACACCCACACTCCAAACATTGACACAGTACTGTACTGATCAACAGTTGAAATAATGTAATAACTGCAAAGTCCTCCTTTTATAGTCTTCACAGTAGAGAACTTTTTCCCTCGCATGACAGTCATATTTAAAGAGGCAAATTAGTCAATACAATCACTTAGTTGGCTCATAGGCTTCACTACAATAAAGGTATCTAGTATTTTTTTTTCTAGCACCTCCATTTCATTCAGAAGGCCACTATGTTGTTCGATGTCGTTCCACATACACAGGAAGCTTCAAACTTCACTGTTTAAAAATTCCCCCATTCATGCATCTTGTGACAGGGAGCCTGACACACAGATCAGCAAGGCAAACCACTCTTGCTGATGGTCTGAAGAAGACAGGAGGAGGAAGGACTACTACCAGTCCAACCTGAGATGATAGTCAGTGTGTCAATATTACAAGTGTCACCAGTCAGCTAGGCTCAACCTCAGCTGGCAGCTGCAGTTAAGAGTCACAAGTTCATCCAATGACTATAGGCAACAATCTTAAACACTACAGATTTCATACTGTCAAAAGACAAAATTCATTGTGCCAGAGCAGGTGGGAACCTTAGAGCAGCACTATATAGCTTTTCATGTTTCCCAACCTTGCAATGGTATTTATCAGTACTATAGTTGGTTACTACATTACCTTAATTATTACATTAATTTAATTAGGATTATCATTACATAGATGGAAACATGTAACACTATGGATTATTTACTCCTAAAATAGCTGGTTCAGAAATTCTGAATGGCATTTGGCTTTTTTATATTTATTATGAGAAAACAAGTAAGTCAAGCTTATGTCATTGAAACAGCTGCTTAATATTAAGGACCTTATTTTCATTACAACTGCTATAGCCCTTCCAGTCAAAAGAATTTCAAAATTATTTAAAGGTTTCATATTGTCCCTAGATGTTTAAAGTACATATTCACAGTTTCTTCATTCCTGGAACCTGTGTGAGTAGAAACTGGAAGCTGCAATTCTCACAGACTAACAGCTGGAGCTTTAACTCAACCATAAAATAAGATTCCCAGTACTAAAAATTGTTAATAAATTTATAACAAATCTAAGTTTAATCAATATTGGCTCAAGAATAGGCCAGATATTTTACTAAACTGTGATTTAAAACCTCCAGAACAAAGATAAGCACAGGAAATGAAAAGCAAACCAATCACAACAAACAAAAAACCAAACACAAAACAACTGTCATGAAGGGCTCTTAGGGCTGTAATAAATAACACCAACCAATATTAATTTTTCCCTAATTTTACTCTTTAGTAAGCAAAACACAGATTACTGAGTTCTCTACTGTGTTGTGTACCTTCTCAAGAAGCAAATCATTCTTGTTGCAAAATGTGACATATCTTTACAAGATATTTGCATAACAGAGAGCAGATCGGCTGTTTGCTATTCTCCTGAGCACTGATTTACAAAACAAGAACCAGGTTAAAACAGTAGTGTGGAGAACTATTCCAGAGTCTGGTATTATTCCTGGTTCAGTCACCCATCAGGGTGAATGAATCTGGGCAAGTCATTTCAGTGACTCCCTACCTGTAAAGCAGGGCCATCAAAATTATTTCCTTTGCATTATCACTTTCTGATAAATTCAAAAGCTAAATCTTACATAGCATGACAGTACAAAAGAATTACAGTACCAATGTATACATCTTATGCTGCAATAAAAGTGACATGAGGTTATTCATCCCTAGATGAACCTTAACAGTGGTTTTTTTCCCCCAAAATCACTATTTCTAATTAGATAATCTTCTAAATTATGAGTCAAGTTATGATGCATATAAGTTGAATAATAAATATTCAGGAGGACAAATACTGGAGGAAACACATGCTGTAGAGGTAATTTGTTATCTTGGCAGATAGGTGTGGAATAGATGTGCTAAAAACCCTAAAGTGGTCTCTTTCAAAATACTAAAACCAGCAAGTATCACAACAGACACCTGTGCCTTTTACTTATGGAAGAAAAGAGAGGCATTTCCACCTATCATTGAAACACAAAGAAAAAAGATTTTTTCATTAAAAAAAGAACCAAAACAAAACCAGAAAAACAGCACAGATGACTTAAAGGCATACTCCTCATACCATACAGGTATTTTCTTGGCAAGTCTTCCACCAAGAAAGCCAGCAGTTATTTACCAGGGATGAAGAATTCTCCCACCAGCAACCTTAAAATATAGGAATAAGAACTGACCAGTATTTACTTGGGAGTGTTCTTCTCCAATTCTCATTTTATGCCTCTGATGTAGCACTAAGCATGGAATTTCTAGTTGCCAACAGGATTCCTTCCCTTTCTCTCCATCATACAGTATGCAACAGCTCTTATCTCCTGGGCCATAATATGTCAAATACTTCTGCATAATTAAAGCTACACTGATTCACTGGCTAAGAATATCACAAGGATAAGTTTCTTTTTAAAGCTGCCTTATCTCTAATCAAGAGCTGTCTTCTAGTAACACAAGATTTTGTGCATAAAGGACATTGTGCACACACATACACACACACACACATATATATATAAAAATAACATTTTTTTCTTCTCCACAACCCAGCAATAACAAAAAGATATCATTATATTCTGATTTATCTTTGTAGAGCTAAATCAGAGACTATAAAAGATGGCAGCCAAGTTAGGCAAAATTCGTATTTTTATTATGTATTTAAACTGTAATTTATATCCCTCTCTTGATTAGACCTTTATTGCATTACCAAACAAAACCTCTTTATATTTCACTGGTTTGTTTATCTCAAAGATTTGTCATTATGGTGAGGTTTATATGGGAAAGAAAAGAAAAATCTGTAGAGGTCAAAAAAACATTAACAAATTGGTGACATGGCTTATGTCTTGCCAGGTTATTTTATATTTTAATGTACTCTTACCAGTTCAATCTTTTTAAATGCAAATCTGCTAAGGGTAAATTTAAATATCAAGGCAAGCAGTTCTGGTAGCATGGCAACAACCTGCTATGCTGCATAGTAAGAATTTGGAACTGAGGCAAGTCTTTGCTCCCTTCCCATACTGGATTAGTTTATGAGAAGAAATACTTGTGTTCTTTGTCTAACTGCCTTTACAACTATGCCTACATTGGTAGTTGTAGTGGTCTATTAAACTCAAAATATCACAGCAACCCTGTGATACCTGGTAGCAGTCATGATGACCACCTTTCAAAGATAGAAATGCTACAGAATAAAAGAAGAAAACATTAAAAGAAAAAAGAAAACAAAAACAAACAAACAAAAAGAATATGCTTACATATGCTTAGTAGTAATGCTTAATACAAGATTTCATTCCCAGGAGAGAGATTTGTTGTGAATTTGAGTATAGCAGCTCTGAAGCAATTTTGCTTCTGAACAAGAAACAAGCAATCCCATTTCCATGCACTCTCTCTGAAGTGTTGAAAACGCATCTTTCTTGACTTTTAGAGTAAGAGTTTTGTAGTCTAATTTAAGATTTGAAATAACCAAAAGGGTGCATTTGCCTTTGTACTGAAATTATATTTTTGTGCTAGTTGGTATCAGTGATTCTGTATGTTAATGTCAATTGTTTGATGTCATTTCACTCTTGGTGGTAGGGGAGGGAGAAAATAATTAATATCTTATGTCATTCCAGAGCAGCAACTGGTCTGTGCAACACTCATTCTCTTCAGTTGCTCCAGTAACTCAGTAATACATTACCATTTTTCTGGGGCAGGAAAATGCAAAGTAACTAGCACTTCTGAGACTCCCTAGAGAGACAGTGAAGTACAGCAGAAGATCTAATTTTGAAGGGCATAGTGGGTGACAAAAAGTCCACCCAAGTATCCTTGTTTCTGTGTAGTGTATGAAGGCAGTACAGATGTGCAAGAATCTTCTTTTCTTTATTATTTCTCTCTTTTCTTTATTACTTCTCTCACATATATATCAGTTGTTTCACTGACCCCAACACTGAATGGTAAATACAGCTGATAATGAATGATAAACTCCTTCTACTCCTTCTCAGTCTTATATTACTGTTGAAATAGGTGCTGTCCTTGTGGAATGTGGGCTTCTTACCCTATGTTACAGCTTGTTATGTTATAGCAGTTGGTGTTTCATCCAGGCTACCTATGTTCACTCTTTAGAAGCCTATACCTAAAAAATTCCTGCTGTTTCCTCTTCCTCCCTAGGGTATTTTCATACACAGACATACCACTATCACCACCAACACTACAGATCTTGTCATGTTTCCCTTCCTTCCTCCCTCTCTCCCTCCCATGTTCTCTTGCTTTTTGATATGCTAATTTTATTTCTTTAATCAGTTTAGAATGCCTAAAGTCAGCACCTAGAGGTCTATAGGTCATTTAGAAGATGAGGCTTCTACAAGTTTTACCATAACCATTTAAAAAGTGCCTGCCCTGTCATAAATGCTTTGTGACAAGCAATGATTCTACATGGCTTTTGTTGCACTTTGTTTCTTCCTTAGTATAGAATTCTGTAATGACTTAGTATTCCTTGTGACTGAAGATTTCTGTGTGCTACAGGATTGCTCTGCATGTGACCAGTGATCTTTTGTATGGCAGGATGCCTAAGGACTCCCTTCTCCAGGCCCATAAAGATCTGACCATGTGATTCTCCCCAAGATGGGCGCAGCATGTTTTTGGAGAACTGAGGTGACATTGTCACTGCTGCCTGTTGCTAGTTCGTAGTGTAGCTAAGGTTTACATCAACGCTTAGAAACCAAGGATACGCAAGGTTGTCTACATTTATTCCCACAATTTCCTCCCAGCAGCTTATCCAGAGAAGCAAACCTCACAGTGATCCCAGGGGATCATTCTGATGTCATTCCTAAAACCTCAGCTGAATGAAGCTCTTTCTGTGGACTCAGGCTTTTAACACAGTGAGATGGAATGAATGAAGTCCATATACAAGAATATGAATTCTCCATCCCTGATTATCTGCTAAAATATGAATTTTTCTGTTCATTTTTTACTGGAATTACTATCTCACTAAATCCCCCAGGGAACCCTGCAGTGTCACGCTAAGATAATCACCTAACTGGCACTCACAACAAATCCAAAGTGGAACAACTGGAAAGCAGATATGATTCCTCTACAGTCACTGGAAGAAAAATACCTTACGGGAGAAAATGGAAATGAACCCCAAAAGTCCTCTTTTTACAATGTTATAGAACATCCCTTGACATTCTGGACAACAGTGATAAAGCACCTAGATCTGCCCACCCACCAGAACAGTGTTTCCACTCAGGGTTAGTGCTAAAAAAACCAGGATGCTGGGTTGGGATCCCAGTATGATCTCTCCATGCATAAGCATACTTGAGCATATGCACCTCCAGCAGTATTTCATGCACCCTTTATCATCTGAGAGCAATGAAACTTATTCCTTGCCATCCCAGCCTACAGGGCTTTTAGTCCTCCCTCTTTTGCTCAGGTGGAAGTAGCTATTAATCCCAGAGTTTTCCATACCAGTCTCTGCTCAGCTCTAACTTCTCTTGAAGTGCAAGTCACCTTCCTCTGCTGTAGCTGGTGATGAAGACAGTCAGTACTGCAATAAAAAAGGAATGTCATATTCTCAAATGACAGTGCATTTATCTACCAGCATCAGAAACAAACAGTTCATTCTATATATGTCTTTACCGGTTGTATTGGACCTTTCTTCTGGAAAATAGTATCATTAGCCAAGGTGAGACTTAAGTTCACACAAAACTGAGAATTGGAATGAAAGCTGTCTTCTCATGGATTCCATGATAAAGCTGCTGCATGTTCAGCTCCCACAGGCAGCACAAGCCTAAAGCACTGAACACTTAAAGAAAAAAACACATGGTGCTTTCTTGAGCTGCTTTTCACATAGCTCTCAAGGGAAAATTCATCCTGAGGAAAAAAAATTATTAAATTTAAATGCTCTCTCCACTAGACTCTCCAATAGACTAAAAGCATTTGCAAGTATCCAAAGTACTTAAAATGAGCATTTGATTCAGCAATTGCATATTTGGTAGAGTGTCTAAAAAAAAAAAATCAGTGAATTCTGTTTCTGCTTTCAGCTCTTCCTCTTAACTTGTGAGTGCATGTGACTGCATCAGTGCTTTATTTTCTCCAACTGTAAGAATTACCATTATGTCCTTGCACTAATGTTGCAAGGATTTAATTGCCTCAAAAGAATACTAAAAGGTACTACATAGAAAGATTTTTTGCCTGCAGGAAGTATGTTCTTCCTTTTGTTTACATCTACATGAAAATAAAAATATTTAAAGCAAATATCTCTTCCATGGGAGGCTTGTAGAGAGGTATTAGTTTGTACTAATAGTAATGTATGATTACACAGGTAATAGAGGCCAGTGTATCACGATGGTACTGCACTCCGTCTTTGCTAAGATGCAGACGATGGAAGATCTAGTTCTTCCTTCCTAAAAATAATTCTGAATTCTGAAAACATGTTTGCTTATAATATCACATATAGATAGGCACAAACTTGCAAGTTTTCATATGATCATAGAACAAGTCAGGTTGGAAGGAATGTTAGAACCCTCTTGTCCAACACCTTGCTCAAACCAGGGTCATCAGTGAAGACTGATCAGACTGCTCAGGGCGTTATCCAATCCAGTCTTAAAAAACTGCAAGGATGGAAACTACACAACCTTTCTGCAGTACCTCTTCCCATCTATTATTGTCCTTATGGGGCAAAAGATTGCTTACATCCAGTCTGAAGCTCTTGTTTCAGCATATGCCTCACACACCACTGTGATAAGTCTGGCTCCACTTCCATGAAGACCTCCTTATACGTACTGGAGGGCTGCTGTTAAGTCCTCCCAAAGCCTCCCCTTCTGCAGGCTAAGCAAGCCCCACTCCCTCACTGTCTCCTCACAGAGCCTGGCCTCCAGCCCCAAACCGCTTTGGTCACCACTGCAGAACTCGCTCTGGTTCATTAGTATCTTCTATGCCCCAGGGGGAGCTGAAACTGAACACAATATCATAGATGTGGTCTATTGGATGCTGAATAGAGGGGAAAAATTGCTTCCCTTCATCTACTGGCTGCATTCTTGCTCATACAGACTAGAATCTTCCTTGGCTATCTTTGTTGCCAGGGCACGTGGCTGGTTCACTGCCACTTTCTGGCCACCAGGACCTCTGGGCCTTCTTGGCAGGGCTGCTCCCCAGCTTCTATTGTTACAGCGGCTTAAAGCATCAAAGCATTGCCTTGTGTATTGAAACACAGATTATGAGGGAAATTGATATAAGAAGTATTAAAAACCACCTAAAATACGATGTGTTCAAAAGGCTGCAGCCAAGATTTTGTTGCAGACAAAACCAGGATCTTCGGTATTTCTCTTTGTGAGCTGGTAGCCTGGAACAAATCATTTCTTGCTATATTTCTCTATCTTCAGCAAATAAATATAAACTGGAAGAGGTTTAAGCCATGATATTTTCACAAATTATTTATTAGCAAACGTTCTTATCAGAACAGTTGGAAAGATGGTAAAATTATGGTTCTTGAAGTGGTTCCTCATGTTCAAAGCCTTAAGCAAAGGTCAGTTTTTAAACACCTAGCTCTTGTATAAATTCATATCCAGTCTCCAACCTGAACTGGCATTAACTAAGTAACTGCACAAAAAATACTTTTCGAGATTCTTCCTTAGAATCGTAAGACTCTGACCAAAAGAGCTGAGCAGCTATGGGCTTTTCAAGATAACTTTCATTACAATCAGAGGGTCAAGGGAAAGCAATAATGCAGCTGCCGATTAGAAGCAACACTGCATTTTTAAAAATAGCTTTAGAAATTTCCAAGTGCAGATAGGAGCTAAACTGTAAGAGCATTTAGGTTTAGTAAGCCAGAAAACCAATGTTTACAAGGACAAGTCTGCAGCCTGAAATCCTTTGAGCCCTAAGTGGAGTAGGGGCAGTGACTTCTCCTTTAGTAGTTTAGTACCCATAGAACAGTATATGGAAAGAAAAGGCCTTTCAACCTTGCCTGCCTCATACAGAGGAGAATCTGAACCCCACAGTGATAAACTGCAATCTTACTTTTTAATAGAAGCTTCAGTCTTACACTCTTCAACATGCAGATAACAGCACATACTGTATTTTCACTTAAGTGGCAATAAAGAATTAAACTAAAATTCTTCCCTTTTAAGATTACCTTACATGGAAATACTATTGCTTACACACAACCTTGTGGAACTGCAATAGCAGTTGTTCTGGGGTTTTTTCAGTTCTGCTGGTTAAGTAATGAGGGATTCTTGGGTAACAGGCATAATACATGAAATACCTTTTCTGCAAACAGATTCCCCAGCCCCTCTTGGAGATTATAGGTTGGCCTTTACCAGGTAATACGATGAAATGCTACTTGCATTTTTTACCCAAATTAGTGACAGAAATTTAAGACTTCTCTTAAAAATCACTACAATGCGTGTTATCTATGCTCTATGAATGCTTTATGGTCTCCTGTTTTTATTTAAATTTCTTCTCTTGTATTTCCTTACTGGCATGCTACAACCATCCAAATGACATTGACGATGCAAAGTACATAAATCTGAAAGCACAGACTGCAAGTTGAAGCAAAATAAGCCAATCTTTGCCTCTCCGAGATGCAGCTCCTAACGCAGCATTCCCTTCCTCTCCCCCACCTCCATCCCTTTCCTTTTGTTATGGCAATACAAGAAGCCCCGGTGTACTCAAAAAAACTCTTCAAAAAGGGGAAAACAGACCATGCTATAATGCCTCGTGCTGTTTATCCCAACAAAAATCAAGCACTCTTAACCGAGCAGCTTTTTCCCTCCAGACCTCACGATGAAGGGAACAGGAAAAGAGTGGATCCAGAGCTCTGATCCATTTGCCACAGTGGAGGCATGAAAATCAGAAACAAATGCCAACTCTTAGCGGTGCTGCATTACATGAGGGCTCCTCTCGCCTTTCTTTTGACTCTATTAAGACAAACAGGCTCTTAAGCCTCCCGCCCTCCCACAAAACGCAGACCTTATGCATATATCCCATTATCGGTCCCTGCGTTACCGAAAGCAGACGTTAATGCAGAGCTCAGGCGAAGCCGTGGGGATGGCGGGCTGAGCCGGAGAGCTCGAAGCCCTCTGGAGAGGGAGCGGATGGCGAGCCGGCAGCGCGCCGCACCCGCTGTCTCCGCCGTCTGGGGAGATGCTGCCAGCCCTCCGGAGAATGACAGGAGGGGGTGGCAGCGCGGCTCATCCGCCACCGCGGGTTGAAGAACGGCCCCGCGCCAGCCAGAACCTGTGGGCTTGCGGCGGTCCCCTGCGCGGGATCCCCGCGCCACCACACCGGCGGCGACGCCATGCCGCAGGGGCTCCCCTCCAGCCCGGGTCCCCTCCAGCCCGGGTCCCCGTCCCCTTACGGGCAGCTCGGCTGCCGGGGGGTTGGAATGAGGATGAGGCGGGGGCCGCTGCTCGCCGCGCGGGCGGCCCCCAGCCCCAGCTGCGAGGGCAGCAACGGTCGCGCTCGCGCGGGGTGGCCGCGGGCCCCCTCAGAGCCCGCCCGGCCCCGCGGGCTCCCCGCTCCCCTGAAGGAACTCGCAGGGATGCTGCCGCCCCACCCCCGGCGGAGCTCCGGTCCCCGAAACGACACCGGCCACCGGTCCTTCGCCCCGCGCTCCCTCTCCTTACCTCTGCTGCCAGCGGCGGTGCCGGTCCCCACCCCGCGCCGCGTTGGGGACCCGAGGGCAGCCGCAGCCGCTCTTTTGTGTGCCTGCCTCAGCGCCACACACCGAGACCGCGGCTGGGCCCGGGAAGCTGTGTGAGAGAATACAGCCGGCCGCCCGGGAACCTGCATGGCGCATAGCCCCGCCGCTGCCGCGCCTCAGGGGGGCCGGGCCGGAGGCGCGGCGGGGCGGCCCAGCCCGCAGTCTCCCGCCTCCCCCCAGCCCCGCCTCAGCCCCCACTCCTCGGGCTACAGCCCCCCGGCTCCGTTGCCCCCCGGGGCTGCCTCACAGGCTTCGCGCCCCAAAGCGCCGGCGCCGCTCTCCGCTCATAGAGTCCTGCTCGGTCTGCTGCAAGGGAGAAGAGGTAAAGGCAGAGCTCCCGGAGGTACCTCAGAGAGGGAAGGTGAGGTGATGCCGTGTTTGTACGCTCCTGAGTTTATAAGAAAACATGGCGCAAATAAAGTGTGTGGCTTGGTGATATGGACTAACCTGTCAAATACGCTCTTCCGCAGATACTGAAGGCTCAGCTCTGCGCCAGCTCTCACACGCGCCTACGGAGGAGCTTTCCCAGACCTGGAGACTGAGGAGAGCGGCTGCAGGGCGAGGCACCCCGCGCCCCAAGCCTGGAAGATGGAGCAACCCTTCGCCTCGGCCGCCCTTCAGAAGCTCCTCAAGCCACGGCGGTAAGCAGGTATGTTTGCTGAAGGCCTCCAGCCCTGCTGCACCCCAGGACATAGTATGTATTGTTTTCTGTGAGTCTTTCGTACTTTTCTGCGCACTTTCCAGTGAAAGAAAGAAGTGCGCTCCCGGGCGCTAGCGAGGTAACCTTGCTCGTTAGTGACCTCATGATTCCTTGTGGCACAGGGTGCTCCACTGCAAAAAAACCCAAATGAAACACCTAAAGTTCAAACATTAAGGCAGAGTACAGCTCTGGACTTAGACACATTGCATCATACACACAGATTTATGAGACTGTATCATGATTTTTATACCCTTATGCAGATAATACATGGTTTCCCTCATAATGGTTAAAAATGGAGGATGTGATGTGTAATACTTAAAAGCTCACCAGAGTGGGTCTCTCCAAGAACATTTCTTATGATAAACATAGTTGTTTTTTCAGGCTTTTTATGAGAAACTACAAGATCTTTCTACTGCAAGTGGGTAATACTGATTACTTTATATAAAGGAATATATGTGAGATCAAGTGCTCTTAGGCCAATTATGATGGGACTTTCTTAGAACTATGCAAATGTGAGTCTTATAGCTATTCTTGAGTGTTAAAATAATCTTTCTCATTATAGCAAAAAATAAAAGCTATCTCAATGCAACCATACTGCATTCCAATCAGCTAGATATAAATGTTATCTGTAATAGTGTCCAGCTTGGTTCACTTTTGCACCACAGCGAATTTCATGCACATGCAAAGGCCCTTCATGGAGAGACCATTTTATGGGGTTTTATTCTTGTTTTTTGCCTAGTTGTTACAATTTCTGATAAGATTCACAAACTACAGAGTAGTTGTTTGCTACTAAGAAGCTATTTTCTGTCGTGATTTTCTACAGTGGCTTTGCCTGTATGTCCATTCTTTCATCCTAATTGCTTGATACATTTTGGTTCTCTTTTGAAGATAATGAGAACTCAAACATTACATAAACTGAAACGCATGACAAAGAACTACAAGAGTTAATAAACAATCTGTAGATGAGCTGCTTAAATATTTAGCAAATTAAGTTTTGTTTTATTAATTCTCAGAATTGTTAATCTTATGAAATAGCCTTATGTACACAACACTTTCTCCATCAGGATACCAGTATTTCCAGCTTTTTTTTTTTTCTCTTCTAAGTGCAGTTTCAAGTATTGAACTACAACTCACCTCTCAAGGACTGCAGTGGTCCCAAAGGGAATGGGATATATTTTTAAACTTCTTAAATATAAGTTCCTAAAAAACATTCTCCCTCTACCTAATTTTTGAGACAGTGACTCAGACAGATAGTTATTGTAGAAAATTACACACCAAACTGGAAGGTAAAATAAAGTGCATAATATATCAGTCCAATAGTGCATCTGTCTCCTACTCTTCAATTTCTGCAAATAATCTTCTCCATACAAGCAGCCACAGATGTTTAAGTAGGATACTCCCCCTATGATGCAAACTGCATCATCCCAAATTCCTTCAGAGTACATGCAGTTACTAATTACTTCAGAACTTTTTTTTTTTTTTTCAATCATGGTCTAAACCTATCTTTATTGCTGAAGAAATGCAATGTTAAAAATAAGTAAAAAATCTTCATTAAAGATCTACTTTATAAAATATTTTAATACCTGTTTGCTATTTTTCATGTTAACAAAACATAACAGTTAAAAGATAACTTTAGACTACACCTAGAAAAGTAAGGAAGTGCTTTCAAAATCTATCATTACTTCAAATTTTCTGAGAGAACTCTTCCTCACTTGTGAATCTAAGCTATACACTTTGCAGTTAACAATGCTGTTTGACAGTGAGACGGTGCAAATGAACATGAAACTAGATAGATTACATAATTTTATAGATACTTAAGGACCATACCTTCTTTTACAATAAGATAAATTTACATTTCATATACTGCTTTGAAGATGCTTACCAAATGTGACAGATTTTTGCTTTTCTTAGGCTAGGCATTCCATTTCAAAATGTCAGCATTGGACCAATTAATTTATATATTGCTGTCAGTTTTCATTTCCATATTAATCTTACATCATTTGATGCTGCCAGTTTAAATTGTTACCCTTTTATGTCTAGGGCCACCCAGCATCCTTATGAGAAGCACTTCACTGTATGAAGTTTGTTACAAGTATAAGGGCTGACTCCATGATCACTGAAGTCTACGAGAGTTATGCTTAGCAACAGGAAACTTCTCTCAGTGTGTCTTAGCTGTCTGCAGATTCTTCAGCTGTCCAGCTCTCCTGGCCATTCTTTCCTCCTCCAGAGGAAGAAATTCTCACATCTTGGATCTCATAGTTTTACATAGTCAAGTAGGGGAGCTGATCCCACCAAATACTAAGAGGTTGTAATAAGCATGCCCCAGTTTTTGGTATTGACTAAATATGCAGACCTGAACTCTCTTTTTTTATTGTTGTAGTTTTGGGGGTTTTGTTACAGTCTTCACTTTCCCCTTGGGAGGAGTCAGATGAAATGTATTGAACTGTGAGATAGGAGCATGACTTCCTTATGATGAACAAAATACATTGGCTGAGTCAGTGCTAGGCAGCTCTACTGCAGTCTAGGGAGATTGCTTGTTACTAACTAAAAGCATTACAAGTTTCTTTCTGCTAATAAGGTGGGGAGCACAATGAGGCAAGTGGAGTTAATATTGTTTACTCAAAAATCTCCATTCCCTAGTACTATATCACTCTGAGTGTATTTATAGATGTCATATGCAATATTCCATCTCTTTCAGGTGGGACAAAGAAATGGAGTATGAACCTAGCAGGGATTGCCCTGTTTTCTGTTGCATCTAACTAAGGGTATTGGGTTCAAAGACTTCTGTTCAGTGATCTTGACATGTAAGCAGTGAGGCTTCTACTCCTGGCATTTCTATGCAGAAAACAAAGCATCTTTGCTGCTAGAATGTCTCTTAGAATGGCAGAATCAATATCAAATCATCCTGCTTTTCTATCATGAGCCTTAGGATTTCTAAATTCAGATAATTTAGAATTTAGATTGCAAACTATCTTCTCTACAGTGATTTGATGAAATGCAAGAACTCTGCAGAAGACAGTGTTTTTCTTAAAATATTACAGAAAAATTTATTTTGAGTGTAAAACCATCTCATTTAAAAAAAATGCAGGACTTAGAGATTTTCTTCAAAAGTAAAATTAATAAGGCAGCATCCATCACTTGTTTTAAGCCCTATGTAAAGCTCAGGTCAACATTATACTTGTATTCTGTTGCAGCAAAGAAGACTCAGAACACATTCCATTTCCATGAAGAAAGAATTCTCCTAGACTGAAATGAACTTACTTCATATCAAGCTGAATCTATTCACTTTATGTTCAGAGTTGTAGGAAAATATAAAAATGAGATTGTGGTTTAGCTAGGAAAAAATATGACTTTTAAAGATTAACAAATCTAGAGAGAGAAACAGCAAGTCTTCAATTTCTACAGTTGTCATGTCAAAGAAACCTATAAAAGAAAGTACCAGGACAAACACTGTTTGCATAATGTACACCAATAAAATGAATTCTGTCCATGAATAAGTCAACAAACTGTAACTGCAGTCTATCAGAATTGTAAGAAGAACATAAGATAGTGTACACAGCCAAGGTTTAGGCAGCTTGTGCTTTCCACTGATTTTTTAAGTGCTGTTGCATATGAAAGCAATTTTTATAAAGCAAGATAAAAGATTCCTTGCTATCTGTTCAGATGTCTCCCAGATATATTCCTATGGATAAGCCTTGAAAACCAAATATTCAATATGTGAAAAAAACTAAAATGTCACAAGTACATTACAGTCTGAAATATATTTAAGGCAAAAAAAATTTCAGATATTTTTATCATATTGCCTGCATATTCACGGAGTTTATAAAACAACTAAATGATTATTTATGTATTGTAAATTCTTTGGCAGCAAGTGTTATGCCAAGGAAAATTTATTGCAGACATCCATACTGTAACATAAGGATATTTATATTGTATCAACCAGTCAATCCTTGTGAAGCACAGACATTGAAATGTTCCTTTTTCCTTTCTTTTTAAAGAGAATATCTAAGCTATATTGTTGCCACTGAGAAGTGGGTCTCTGCTTTGAAATGTAGAACAAAATATTGTTGGATGACCTAGAAACTGTAGTTTCTGTGGTTACAGAGGTAAAACCATGCTGCAAACACAAGGCAACAGAATTTAAATTATTTTGTTACATATGTAACTTTGCTCATGTATATGTCTTTAGAATCACAGAGAATTCAACAAATGTCAGCATAATAATTCTGAAAATCAGATCAACAACAAAAAAAGGCAATACAACCCTAAATCTGTAGCACTATTTCAGTACTCAAAAGCTGTACTTAATCCACAGGAACTACAGTCAACTTGTAAAGACTGAATACCACATCAATATTCCCAGCACCAGCTCAGTAACTTCAGAGCTAATCTATTGTATTATTTATGAATATTACAGCTCAAGCTTGCTCGAGTTCCACAAGGACTCCATGGCAATCTTTAGGGTGAAGAAAAATCACAGGCTTGCCATGTGCACCTATTTTTGGCTCTTCACTCAGTATTCGTATCTTTTTTTTCTTCAGTTCTGTCATAGCCGCTTTTATGTCATCAACCTTATAAGAAAAAAGACAGTTCACACTTAAATTAACATATTATATTGGATCATGCAGATTCTACATTTAGGAGCAATACTGTAATTCCTCACTAAAATGTTATTTCTAAATTATAATTCTGAAAATAAATTAGAAAGTTTTAAAACATCTAGTATTAAAAATAAAAATCCTACAGTTTGCATTTATTATTTGAAGATTTTATAAAGTATTGTTTAAATAGGTTGTGCTTTATATAAGAAATTATTAAACACGAGTCATGCACAAAGCCCATTGATCTCTTAATGTTGTTACTTTATAAAGACTCCATAAATACTCTAAATTCTGTGTTACTGAAGATCATACTGCTTTCAAAATATCAATAACTAAAGAAGAATGCCTCCCTGGCTAATTGATAACAGACCACTGACTCATTAGATGCTGGTGAGAAGTGGGGACAATAGGAAGTAGATAAAAGGAAAGTCCCTTTTAGATTTATGTATCGTCCTTCTGAAGTAGGTTAAGCTTCATAAAGTTCCATAAGAAAACTCTTGGAATTATCAGAAATATACCCAGAGTATGACCCGGTTTTCCCATTGAACTTAATGATAATAAATGCCTTTACCATAATATTTCAGTACAGTTTCCTGCAGACATACATAATTTTAAAAAAATACCAAAAACATGTCTATGCTGTATAACATGATTTTTAAGTCTGATGTCATCAGATGAAATTTGAATTTTCTCAAACCTTAAATGCATTATTTCCTTGAAATAATAAAAATAGCACTTGATTTAGCAAATCCATTAGTCAGTAATCAGTAAAGACCTAGAATTAAAATAATAGGATTGCTGGTTTTCAAGAGTGAGGTGTCTGCACATAACTTAGTCAATAAACTTGCAGGATGCCATTGTAGAGCTAAAATACCTAGCTTTAATTAAATGGGACAGGCATCAGTTAGTTCCTGTGTATTTGCTGCAGTTTTTGTTCATGAGAATTCTGATATGCAGAATTCTTCCTACGTAGAACCACCAGTCTGTTTTAAAAAGACAAAAAAAAATCTGTAAATTTTGTCTAAAATCAAACAGCAAATGTAATGCCACAGCCCCCTCCAGGTTATTTCACCAAACAGAGAAGCAACTGCAGCAGCTGCTCCTGTCCTGCAGAGCTGCCCGGAAGAGGAATTGTCTGGGCTCAGCTGGAATGAATTTTACTGCATCCCTGAGGAAGCAGTGAGAGAAAACAGTGGAAAGCCTGTGGGTACATCCATGTTAGGAGAATACCAGGCTCGTATTTCTCTCTTATTCTGTGAAGTGTCCAGAGTGGTTTTCATTACAGATATTAAATGCAATACAATTTAGAATTAATTAATTTTCTTAATCTTGAACACCTGCAAATAGGCAAATTTAATATAAGAAAAATTGCAATGCCTGCACATATGCAAAATTTCTCTGTTTTCAACGAAAGCATGCAACTGCAAACACTGCCCTTTGTATTCTGAAAACAATTTTTACTCATGTCAATAATGCCATTACTTTTTACTATTACACTTTGCATGAAATAATAAAGTTTGCAAAGCTCAGATCTAAGAAATTAAAAAAACATATATCGTAGGCAGCAGCATGAAATTTTGCTTCAAGCCTAATGCACTAAAACGTAACTCCATGAGTAAATAATATAACTGCTTTACTCAGCACCTTTACATCTTGTGTACTTACAGAGCAGTCTCTCTGATGGACAAGGAAGAACAGGGAAGAAGAAACTGTGGAGACTTACCTGCTATTTAGTAAGTATTACTGACAGTCTTTGATTTCTGTGTACAGTTATCAACTAAATATCCAACAGGAAGAAAGTTCTGAAAATCTAAACTATGCCTTAGCTTAAACTTATGAAGCTGTCATTTTCCAGTCTATGTCCTTTCTGGGTCAGGTAGTTGATACCTGTCAAACTCTCTTCACAAACCCTTGGGCTTGTCTACCTTCCCCATTGAATAGTTAACCTTTTCCTCCCCAGTTTAATGAACAAGGAACAAAATTATCACAGAGCTCATGAAATTGAACTGGGGCTTTCAAAACAGAAAAAAGGGACATTTATGACTTCTTCTTAGGCAATACAAATTCTGAGAAATACGACAGTCTTATGTATTTGGTCTTGACACATGTCAAATCTATGACAAAAATTATGCATACTTGCATATCTCTACCTTATTATATGATATATTGTCATAAATACCTCAATGCAGATATGATGCATTCCTCCACTTTTGTTTTTTTGCAGAAAGCTTGCAATGGGACTTTTCTCTCCTAAGGGATGTAGAAGTTCCAGCTTGGTATTTCCCAGCTCCACAAAAATAGTGTAGACACCATGTTCAGGAAGAGCAACAGTCTCACTCACCTGGGCTCCTAACACATCTTTATACAAGGACTGAGCTTTCTCCAAGTCAGGTACTGCAATTGCTACATGATTAAGTCGGCCCAGTTTCCACAAACAGCTTGGGATATTTTGAGAAAAAGGATTCGATGATGATAGAGTTCTTATTGTGAGAGCTGAAGTCTGCAATCTTGTAAGAAGCCCTGAAAAAAAAAGTAAATAGCACTCATACAATGCTTTTGAGAAAATACCAGTATCTGCGCTTTCTCCTTTTACTAAGGCTTACAGAAATCATAAGCACACAATTGTGGAAAGCTGAAGGTAGACCAAGACCAAGAAAAGCTATAGGATTAACAGTTCCATGAAAATTTCTGTCAGAGACTTTGTAATTATTCAGAGGTATAAAAAAAAACCCCAAACACAGATTTTGTTTAAATGCTTATGTATACCTGTTAAGAAGAGGAATACGTGGCCAGATGGAACAGTCAACTGTATAATGTACTTAAAAGTGACTTCTTAATTTTTCAGGGCTTCTTACAAAATAGAAAAAGAAATTAGGATATGTGTATACATCTAGAAATTATATCAAATAAACCAGAAAACCGAAATAAAACCTTGGACAGAACTCATACTACAAGATCCAAAAGATAAGACTTGAGCTCTCAGCTGTCAGAACTCCATAGGAGTTAACTCCAGCAAGGAAATAAATGTTATGTTGCACCTTTGGCTTAAGGAATCCTAAAACCTCATTAGTTTGATTTGTTATTTTCTCTTTCTCCAGTGGTTAAGTCATTTGCCATATGACGTAAGATTGTCATTCTTATTTTCACAAGCCATATAGGTTATTTCTAATCAAGGTGCTTAGAAATATTTCAGTTCTAAGTACTATAAAAAATATTATGTCCAGCTGACCAATAATAATTTAAAAGACTTTTTTTAAAAGGTCAAAATCATAATAGCTTTTTTTAATGCAACTGGTGTCAGTGACTTCAGTGTGACTTACAAAGGCTCATCATAAATGAAAAGGTAATTATAAAATAGTATTTGATGACCCCGTGACACAAAAGTAAGGTTAACATGGACACAAAAGATGGAAAAGTAATGGAGAAACTTCACCGAATGCTCTGACAAGGCAGGACTGAACTTGCATTATCTGTGCCCAGTGGCTATGTAGCTAACAAATAGCTATAGGGTTTGTTGTTTGTCAAAAAAAAAAAAAAAAGTTACATAAAATGAAGATACTTACATATTAATTACATTAAAAAATAATGTATCAGAGTACTAGAATCTGGAGAGTTGGGGTGGAGGGGAGATTGTGAGCATATTAGTTATTTTTTGCACCAGAGTTAGATGAAAGGATATATTAATAAAAGGCTCATTTTAATTTCATACCAGTTTGCCTTAGGCCATGTCAGAGTTCCAAATGCCTCAGGGCCAAGCCAGAGGCATCTCAGCATTTTGGAAGTCTTTGAGGCATTCTTAGCTTTAAATTCACAATGCTGTTTTGCTAAGAGATTTTGCCAAGGATGCACTGAGATCCTGCATACATTGCAATACACTAAGGATAGCATGGTTTGCATTGTTAAGGCTCTTTGTACTCTCTAAGGTAAGTAGTAGCTGTAATTAAACAGCTGGCTTCTCTGTATGTAACTGAGAACCACTGTTTCACAGGAATTTAAGACTCTGCAGCTATCAGTTAATTTTTCTTCACAGAAACAACTGATGCAGTGCTGAAATCTAAGCCTTTCTGAGCATTGTGCTGTGATGGAAGTGTTTGTGTGTATTTGAGACTTAAAATTACAACATGCAAGGTGCGGATTTCCAAAGACTTAGAATCACAAAAGAAAGTCTATTCAGAACCTTTTGATAATAGGAAATCAACATCTTACATTAACTCTTTCCAGAAACTCATCCAGTTCTGCAAGTACTTTCCTTGGAATATTTCTTGCCAGAATTTCACAGAGTACATGTTGTTTCCTTCATCACAGCCAGAAGGTCTGGGCAATTCTTTTTCACTTGTTACCTTTAGGTGATCATAGTGGCATAGTAGAGCAGCTCAGTGTTTCCAAGTACTTTTCAACTTAATGCCCTAGCAACCTCTACATAGAAGAATTCTTGGTTTTCAAGTATCTGTGCAGAAGCTATGTTACAGATGGACTTGCCATCTAAGTTCAACTGTATCTGAGCTGAACAAAGCAATTGCCTGAAGAATCAGTACTATACAGTGCTTGTAATGTACAAATAAGAAACGTGCAGTATGAAGTTGGCATAATTAGAGGCACGGATAAGTAACTAGACTAGAGTTTTACCAGATCACCGGAGTAAATAATGTATTAAGACATTTAAAAACCAAGCCAGGTACCCACCATAGACTCTTCTCTCCACCTAAGATTCTACTCGAGTCTCTCTCCTACAAAAATTTAAGACCCTATTCAGCTCTTGCTGAAGCAAGATAGACTCTTCTACTTAGAACAGGTCAGTACTCTTCATAAGAGAAATATCTATTGAAAGAAAAGGACCACTTATTATATAATTTGTTATATTTCCTGGAGTTTTTTACTTAATTCCTTGTTCCAAATACTAACAGACCACAGTTCAGAAGAAAAACTACTAACATAGATTTTCCAAGCAGTCTTTACTGATGGGAAAGATTTTTCCCACTTTTCTTGCCATCCTGTGCTTCACACAGGCATATGTAATTTGTATTTTATGTTTTCAAATAAATTCACAGAAAGTAGTGAGACAGATGACTACTCAGCTACTACTGAAGCAATAGCAAAACCAACAAGAAATTCTATTTCTGTTGAGTTCTGCCCAAGAAATGTTTGGGTTTTGTGGTGTTTCTTGGAAAGATAATAGACTGAAAAAGTGAAGTCTATTCCTATTCTTGTATAGTCAAAGATATTTAAATGCCCACCCACGTGACAATATTATTTATGCATTTCTCCATTCCTCATCTCACTTGATGGACTGAGTGGTGGAACATTATATATTTTTTCTATGAGTATGTAGAGACAGATGACTCTAGCAGGTTTGGGGGTTTTCTTCATTTTTTCCTTTGTAGTCTTGTGAATTTATCCTAGCTCTGTTCATATGTGTACACAGCTTTAATATTAAACCCATAATTACCAGTATGAATTGACTGAGATTAAACAAAAAGCATTAGTGTTCTTACTGTACTATATAGATCAGTAACTATAAAGATTAGTTACTTAAAATTATAATCTTCTTCTAACCCAGTAATCAAAAGATGACCCTTCAGTCAAAAGGAAAGATTTTCAGCAAACTTTAGGTTAATCTGCCATCACGTCCATGTTTCTGGAAAGAAACACTTATTCATATATCACAGATCTAGTCCTAGTAACTGTTGGCTACATTCTTTAGTCAAATGCCTTTCTACACTGACTACATTATTATTGAAGTAATTCTTCACTTTTTCAAATGTAAAAAAAAAAATTTCTCTGCTTCTTTTGAAGCCAACAGACAGTGTGTCTGAAGTGCTTATCCAGCTATCAGGTCCTGCTTGAAAAACTTGCATTTGTTGACCAAATTCATGCATGCAGTTGCTTCTCCTGGGATATTTAGCATTTTTTAAGACCTCACTTTTCAAACACTGAGAACCAACTGAGTTTTTCTTGATATTTTGTCCTTTAGAGAAGAATCAGCTGATGATGCTTTCATTTATGATTATTGGCTTCCAAGCGTCAGTGGTACCGCACCACGTATACGTCACCTTTTTCAGCTTCATTGGAAGAGTACTTTTAAATTTATCTATTTTTTTTAATTCTAATAATGGCTGAATAGTGTCGGTTGTTACTCTACCTGTCATCTGGACCAGAAGACCTTGTTTTTATTTATGAAAGACATTCTTTATTGCTGCGGCCTGCAAAGCTCTCACGGAGAGCCTCGGTCCCGGTCCCTCTCCCGCACCTCGGGGCGGCGCGATCCCGCCCGGTTCCAGCGCGACGCGGCAGCACCCACCGCCGCGGACCCGAGCTCCGGATCCGGAGCATGGCCGGAACCCCGCGGCCACCCCGCCCCGCCCCGCCCGGCCCCGCCTTACCGGCCGCCGCGCGTCCCAGGGAAGCCGCCATCTCGCCGCCCGCCGCTCGCAGCCTCCCGGCCGCAGGCAGGCGGGGCCCCGCCGCAGGGGGATGGCCGCCCTCTGCCCTCACCGCGGCAGCCGTCGCCGCCCCCGGCCGTGGCGGAGCCGAGCCCTCCCCCGGCCACCAGAGGCCCGCGGTGCGGCGGCAGCTCGGGGCTGTGTTTGTAGGACCGACGGCACCGGAGCGGTCGCGGAACCGGCGGTGGCGATGGCTCCGTCAGGCCGAGGCTGGTGAACCCTGTCTGGGGAGGGTGCGCGCAGCTGCCCGCTGCTTCGCCCAGGGGGAGAAAGCTCCATCGGGCAGTGGCCAGCTGGCGCTGACCCTTTAGGGGCTGCTCTGGGCGCTGGGTTTAGGTGAAAAAGAAAGTGCAATAGAGGGCAGCTATAGCAGGGATCATCTGGAGAAAGTTTTCTGACTAGAGCTTTGTGCAAAGGAGACTCGGGACAATGGGCTGGCTGTCTTCTGCTGCTCAGATCCTGTTGTGCCAGGGGCATAGGACATTGCAGGCTGCTATGAGACAGCCTAAACATATAAACAGCTTATGCCATTTCAAATCTGGTAATATCGGAAGTATTAAAAATGAAGCTCAAAACAATTGGTCAAAATAGGTATTTAAAAGCCACAATATAATATATGACACTCTCTTCTTCCAGCTTCAGTTGTTAAGCATCAGATGGGTTTGTCACTTTCAGATAAGCTTGCCATGAAGATGACCATGCTTGCCCAAAACCACACGGTGTTTTTTTGAGGGGGCAAAATGCCAATGAGAGGACATGCAAGAGACTTATTTTTATTCTTTTTTTGTTTGTTTGTTTGTTTTTGGTAGGAAGGATACTTGAAAGCAGAGGAACAGCAGAGGCAACAGCAAGAACAAAGTTAGAGGGCTGGTCACAGCTTTGGATCCAGGTGTGGAACAGCTGTGGATGGCTGGAAGCAGCAGCAGACAGGGTGAGTGAGTGCAGCCCCTGCTGATGCGTTTTGGAGGAGGCACGAATCAGCCCCAGCTGCAGCAGCAGCTTTTTCACCGAGGTCTGGGGGTATAGTGCTTACTTTTTAAAATAGTGTAAATGTTTTTAAAATAGTGTATAGTGACTTTATAAAATAGTGTAAAGGAAACTATGTGACGTGTGACAAGTAACAAAACACTGGCTGAGTGCCATGAAATGGGTGTGGGTGCGGCCTGGTTAGCTGGGACCTTGGGGGTGCCAGGTGACATCTGGCGTTTTGCACACAGAATTAGCTGGAAATGCGTGGTTCCCAAATAGTCCTTATATCTAGGACAGAAAGACAAAAGCGGAAAGCAAGATGACTGCAGCTTTCCTGCGTTTAGAGCAGGTTTTTCAGTGCAGGGGAACACCCCAGCCCATGTCTGTGCCACGCTCTTCTCAGATGACTCCGCACTACCCTGTTTGTGGTTCAGTGCGAACGCGACCAGGCCGACCTACAGAAACGGGTGTGACGTGAATAAACGAGGCGGTTCTGTGTCAAAAACATGGGCTGGGAGGAAGAAAAGATTTTGGCTTGGGCGGTGGACCAGGGACGGGTTCCTATGGGGCGGAACTCCTGCATGCGGAACCTCTGCGCCGGCCGCGGGAGCGACCCGGGCCGCTCATCGGGCTGACTCGCGGAGGCGGTGCCGGGTGCTGCACGCGCCGGTGCCGGCGGGAAGATGGCGGCGGTGGTGAAGGGGCTGGAGGCCTGTCTGAGGCTGGCGGGGGCTGCCGCGGCGCGCCCGGAGCGCTTCCTCAGGTACTGCGGGGATGCGGGTTTCACAGGGGCTGGGGAGCACCCAGATGCCGGGCTGGTTATGCGTGTGTGAGCATGTAGCGCTCTGCACATGCTGCAGTGCTCAGGGAGGGATGCCCGGCTCCAGCCTCCTGGTCGGCGAACCTCAGCCTCCCCCAGTGCCCCACAGCTCTCCTAAAACGCACTGTTCACATGGACGAGATCTGGCTGGGCCTTCTGCCGGAGCTTCTGAACTATCCTAGTCCTTTCTTTAGCGTCCGGGAATTAGGAAACGGAGGTTTCTTTTTCAGCCAGCTATGCTGAAGCATTGATAGCTCCAGAGAAAAAAACTGGGAGACACTACCCAAATATATAGTCTGAGGAGTAAGGCACTGAAGGAAGACGATTACCTTTTTAAGACCAAGGGTCTGTAGGTTGGAGGTTTGAGATATTAAGTGCTATATTTATATTCCATAAAACGTTTGGAGTGCTAATTTACGATTAAGTTATAATAAAACGCAACTATAGGTGGGGTAGAATGTTATGTCCTGTTGCTACTTCATACACAAAGTATAACAGAGCTGAAAAACTTGATAATGATGTCTTAATTTCTAGGAATGTTTAGTAGCTGTTCTCAGAGACTTGTAAAAAGTCAGGCAACAGCAGCAATTACTGAAAGGTGCTATTCTGTGGCACTAAAACATTTAAACAGTAGTTTTGAAAGCTTCAGCTTGTCTAAGTGCTTAAGGGAAGTTATAAAAAAAATGAAAACTAATAGATTCTAGAAAATAGAAAGTAAAAAATTAGTATTAATTGGTGTGCTATTTAAAGCTTTTCATTTTTTTTCCTATTCTTAGTGTGCAAGATGGACTGGCTGCTGACTTCAGAGCATTGACAAAGACTCTCTATGATTTGAATAAAGGTCTGGGAAGTAATATGGTTCGTGGGAGTCCTCTACAAGAGCTGGTGATAGAAAATTTTGATGAAGAGCAGATTTGGCAACAACTAGAGCTCCAGAACAATGCAGTTCTCGATTTCTACAAGAAATCCATTTTAAGGTATGCCCAGGATGAAGATCTTTGCCTTCTCTCAGACCTGGAAGAGGATGGCTCTGAGGCAGAGACAAGCAGTGACAAGGAGCTGGAAGGCAACGTAGTGGAAGCAGAAACTGAACACAGTGTTTCTACAAACGATAAAACTAAGGCTAAAGAAAAACAAAGTAAAACCAGAGAAAGGGTAATACAGAAACACAGTGATGAGGATTCTGATATTGACTTTGATATTGAAGCATTGGAGCAACAAACTAAAAGAGACAAAGAAACCACAGTGAAAAAAACAGGAAGAAAATCCATAGTGGATGACAAGTTTTTTAAGCTGGCTGAGATGGAAGCTTTTTTAGAACATGCAGAGAAGGAAAACAAGGAGGAGGAGGAGGAAGATATTAATTATTTTGAAGACATTCTCTCAGATGATGATGAGGAGGAAGAATCTGAAGAAGCTAAAGTTAAAGTAAGAATATCAGTAAATTAATATTCTGATCTCTCTTCTTTGTTAAATCAAGGTCACGTGTTCCTTACGGTGTCTGTAAATTGTTGAATTCTGGGTAGCTGCTACCAAGCTGAATTTGATTAGATGGCTGATGGTTACTTCTGAAGCCTTACTTCAAAAATGCATTTTCCAAGAGTATCTGGTGACTTATCCTAGTGTGGAAGAACATACAGTCCTGCTGTTCTGGTCTCTCTCTAGATGGGTCTTGGGTTTTTGCATGAGCTATGGAAGAGATGGTATTTCATAAGAAATCACTGACCTTGTAGAATAGACATCCCAGCAAGTAAAAAACGTGTCACTTGGCATTAACATCTGGCAATTGGAGATCACTAAGATGAGTGATGCAGCAGAGCAGAGGGCTTTTGGCAACTACTTCTTCCAGGGACATGCCATTGTAACTCTGATTTAACTGAAGTTACTGAGTACTGTTTTAAAAACAAATCTTTTAGTCTTAAACATTAGCAGAGTTTCTCACTAGTAAGTAAGAACTGTGCCTAGGGTATAAGGAAATGTGTACACACTTCAGTGAGTGATTGGCAAAATTTGCTGCTTACTGACTATTGTGTGTGTTGAAACTGGAGATAAATTTAAGTAGTAGACTGTTTTAAGTATTTGTAAATTATTGGGTTTATTAACATGCCCTGTCATGGGTTAATGTTTCAATAAACCAAATTACTTTACACAAGAAGTGCTATTCCCCACATACTAAAGACTTTGAAACACAGATTACCCTTAGACTTCTGTCAGTCTAACAGTTTTGTCTTTTTTTTATTTTTTTTTTTTTCCTCTCCCCTTCTTAGCCAACTAAAAGTACTAGAGACTTGACATACAAAGATTTCTTTGATCCAGTTGATGACAATGATGATTTAGTAGCTAATGATGCTGAAGATGATCAGGAAGAGGAAGCAGACAGTGCTATTGAAGAGGAGAATGAAGAAAGCATGTCTGAGTAAGTATATTCATAATGTGCTGTTAAAATGTTCTAATAATTGTACACTGAAGTGAAGTAGAAAAAAAATTTTATGATTTCCAGGCTTTTGCTGTTCCAGGTTTTTTGTTGTTCTAAACCTTTTCCAGGTTTGCTGTTCTCTGTTACATGTTCATGGTTTGAATTCTCACCTTATTTTAAAAACAGTTTATTCACTTGTTTTTTTAGTATTGTTTCTTAATATTTATTTGAATAAATAATGTAATTTCATTTTCTGATAATTATACTTAATGTATAGAAGTTTCCCTAGTGTCCTCTGCCTTTAGGTTTCAGTGTGGGTTGTATTGGCTGAAGTATCTTTGTGTAAAGAATTATGGAGGCTTTTCAATCTTTATTTTATATTAAATTTTGATATTACAGGGCTGAGGATATGAATGAAATGATGATGGAGAAGATGAGAAATAAAGAATCCTCAAAAAAAGTTACTTTTAGTTTGCCAGATGACAGTGAAACAGAAGATGTTACTGATATGCAATTAGAGAAGGACATGGATCTCAGTGAAATAAAATCTTCTTTTGAGAAGAGACAGGAAAAGGTATTTTTTTAATTTCTTTTGCTATCATTCTGAAATAGAGGCCAATATTTATTTGATCTGGAAAGACTGCATGATTTTTTTCAGTCTGGCAAATATGAAGAGGCTATTTACAAATGAAGAAAAACTGGCTTACCTACATCAGATATATATATATGCAATCATATGTTTACTCATCTTTATATGAGAATTTAGACATACTTGAAAAATACTTTAAATTTATTGCCTCGAGTTTACTTGAGAGCTTTATGTTTTAAAGTTCTTAGGACATTGTATTTTTCAGATGAGTAAGAAAATAAAACGTTTAGAAGAACAGTTGTTAGAGGACAAACCTTGGCAGCTTAAAGGAGAAGTGACTGGACAAAAACGACCTGAAAACAGCCTTTTGGAGGAAATTCTGTATTTTGACCATGCAGTCCGTATGGGTAAGTGGTGAGAGGGCTTTCCTGAAAGCACAAGTCTTTGAGCTGAAAACACCTGTGACTCAACAGCAGGATAACAAAAAACAAGTTAAAGTTCTCAGTGCATTTTTGAGGCTGTACATTTTCATGGTGGAAGCTATAATCTGGTTTTGTTTGTTTTAACTTAACTACAAGTTGATTAATTCAGTGGAAAATTTGGTAATCTACAAGCCTTACATAGTATGATTACTCTCTGTAAGAGAAAAACCAAAACAATCTACTTACCTCTCTCTTAGTTATTACATATTTGTGAAGGCTTTGCTTTCTTTTTATGGCGTTTATGCCTTGAAAGACAAAAGGGTTTTCTTGCTGGAGAAACACTAGTCTGAAATTTTTTCTCTTTCTCCTCTCAGAACCTGTGATCACAGAAGAAACTACTCTTCAGCTTGAAGATATCAT
The DNA here is from genome assembly GCF_036169615.1 of Heliangelus exortis. Lineage (NCBI taxonomy): Eukaryota > Metazoa > Chordata > Aves > Apodiformes > Trochilidae > Heliangelus > Heliangelus exortis. The sequence continues at coordinate 17,079,927 of NC_092432.1, read as the reverse complement.
TAAACAGAGGATACTGGATGAGGTGAATATTATTTTACTTGTTGCTCCCTATTTTGTTCAAAGACCTGATTCACAGGGCCCATGCCCAGAACGAGTTTGAAGCTTTTGAAATGTTAGATGTAGAGCTATCTTTAATAATTTCTGCATTTGGTTGTTTTATTCTTTTGCCTTGATGAATATACCTTTAGATTTCTAAGGAGCTCTATTTTTACAACCCTGTTATATGCCAGGTTTCGTTGTGCTTCAAAAAAATAACTGCAGTGCTTTGAGCATTCTGAATACTAACCAAAACTCAGTAATACACTTTTTTTTTTCTTAAAAGACATGGCCAGACTTGTATCCCACAGTTTATAGGGGCTTATTGTTAGCTGAATTTCAAAAAAAAAAAGGTACCTATGGGGGGAGGTTATTTAAAAGTACTTAAGAGAACTACACATCTGGTATTTGTTGTACGGTTTTAACCCTGATCCACTAAAAAGAAGCACATGAACTAGAGCTGTAAGTTGCTTTTTTGTTGTTGTTTTTTTTCAAATGAATGTTTGAAACTTCATGAGTTCCCAGGAAGCCACATGTGTAAAGTAGTTAATATGTCAAAGAACTTACATGGAAAATGCTCTAAAAAAAGCTGTAGCACCTGATATTTTACTGTAGTTGCATTTGGTCATTGATTTCTTATTTTCTCAGGCATGGGATGATGTAGTACCAAAGGAAAAACCAAATGAGGAAGCTTTTGAATACAAGAAACGTATCACTTTGGATCACGAAAAAAGTAAACTGAGTCTTGCTGAGATCTATGAGCAAGAATACATGAAACTTCACAAGGTAATGTCAGCAGTGCCATTCCCTTTGGTTTGAGGTTCACATGGCATAATCTTGTATCTGCTGTTGTACACTGCTGACTCTGCTTTCAGCTTTGTGGAAGTGCTTCAGTCTGTGTCTGAGTGCTCACCAGTGAAGGGGTTCTGAATTGTATATTGTGTTCTTACCGGTTTTGCTGGAGTAAAACAGTGGTGTTGCAGTAACATTGTGTTATTAATGCAGCAAAAGACTGAAGAAGAAGAAAATCCTGAGCACAAAGAAATTCAGGAAATGATGGATTCACTCTTCCTGAAGCTGGATGCGCTTTGTAACTTCCACTTCACACCCAAACCAGTGAGTACATAAGTTTTATAAAGCTGGAGTTTTTTCCCACCTCCTTGAAATGGGATACTTTAGAATATATTTGGGAAAATACAAGTAAACATTTAGTGTTATTGAGCTTGTTCTTTTTTCATATTAAATGCACTGTAATTGCTTCTAGACAAAAGCATATACTTAGTATCTTCAGTTAGCTGTAACCTGCTATGATATGGTGTGCTCAGTCCTGAATGTGTTTCCTTATTTCTAGCCTGTGCCAGAAGTTAAGATAGTTTCAAACCTCCCAGCTATAAGTATGGAAGAAGTAGCACCTGTTGCTGTTAGTGATGCTGCTCTCTTAGCACCAGAAGAGATCAAGGTAAATATTACTAAAAATCTTGTAAGGATCTGGAAAGAACCTGCATTGTTGATAGAAGGGTGTACTGGCTGCCAGATCAGTGGGAGGATTCTCCTCCCATCCTGGGTTCCTCGTGTTCTGTGGACTTTCTCGTATGTTTGTGTGGGTTGGTGTTGGGGTGTGCATGTGCTTTTTTTTGCTTTTGTGTTTTGCTTTTTTTTTTTTTTTTTTTTTTTTTTTTTTTGCTTTAATAACTGGAGGGAAGAAAGGGAAATAGCTAAATTGGTCAGGCTAAGCTGTAATTTTATGCTTCCTTTTTGGTTTTGATTATTATGTAATAGTAATTGTTTTCCCAGTATGTATATGGGTATTTGGAAGGGAAAAGCTCAACAGCAGTGGGGAATAGCAGTTAGTGTGTTCCAGTAATTGTACAAACTTTGTTTCCCAACTTCTGTCAGCTTTTGGCCTTTGCCTTAACGTGGCATAGCCCCAAAACCGATGAACACTTCAAGTAATGGAAACTCTTAAGACATACTGGGTACTGTGAAGCAAGTCTTTTCTTTTGCATGCTTATGGATCTACATATCTTGTTCTCTTTAGGAAAAAAACAAAGCTGGTGATGTGAAAACAGATGCAGAAAAGACCCCCACAGACAAAAAAAGAGAACGAAGAAAGAAAAAGCTTCGGAAACGTATGAAGATAAGAGAAAAGGAGAAACGTCAAAAGCTTCTTGAAAAGATGAAACCGGAACAAGTTACAAAACTTAGCAAAAAAGCTGCTGCAGCAAAACTCAAAAAGCTTACAAAAGAAGGCAAAGCATCTCTGCTCAAGGTAAGGCTCTCTTAAGTAGTCCTGTATAACTTGGAGCTTCCCAGCTAACGACCACAAAAATGTCAAGGATAGATAATACTTCGCTAGAGAGAGAAAAGGGAGCAAAGAGTTACATAGCAAAGAATCTTACAAAGAAAAATTACCAAGTAAAGGCTTTGTTTCCCTCCCATCCCTCTTGGCACAGCTACATCTCCTAATCTTTCTCCATTCTCACAAAAATGTATGTGCACTATCTGTGTGCATCTGCTTAGCACCCGATGCTCAATGCCATATTTATGGTTGAACAAATGTAAAAGCCTCGCTGCTGGAAAGAATTAGAAAGATGACATGCAAAAGGCAAATCCATACTCCTTTTGTTTCTTCCCCCACCCTCCCCTTTACCCTGTATTCTCTTGATCTACAGTTTTGGAAGGACTGTTCTAGTCTTACTTGTAACTGTCTTATGCAAAATAGTGTTCAGTGCCTTTTTAGTCCTGATTTTGCTGATTATCCTGAAAGCATGGTGTCAGCATAGGGACCTCAAAAAATAACTCTGGTTGCACTTTGCAGTGACCCTCTTGTTAATAATACATATTTATGTAGACTTTATTGCTTTAGTTCTTAATAAGTCATTCCTTAATAGCTGTTGGAACCTGTAGAAGCTTACTCAGTGAATATATATATGCATTTGTAAGCAGCTTAATTTTTACATAAAGGTAAATATGAAGAAAAAAATACAATTACTTTATACCAAAGTAAATTCACAAAGCACAGATTATTGTACTACTACTTATGTATTTCAAAGTCCCCAAGGTGGTGTTCTTGCAAATACTGAGACCTATGCTCTTATTTCCTGCATTTGAACCCTTCCCTTGATTAAGTGGGACTACTTGCATGCATAATAGAGTATGAGGTTTCTGTTTAGTTTTGTTTTCTAAGCTTTGTGTAGCAAGCTATTTCAGAATAGAATATTCCTATATAACTTTCTGTTTCCTATTGCAGAGCCTTCTTTGCAATTTTGAGATATTAGACACTAATACGAAAAAAACCTTGATTATTTCTAAGGTGTCTGTGCTTACCTTTTCAAAAGTAGAGTAGAATTGTAGCTCATGATGTGCAAGGATCTGTTCTTGATGGCTCTTCTTACCTACCATATTAAGAGCTAATTAGGAAGGGAACTTTTGGTAGCCAGAGTAGCATAACAATGCAGGGAAAAATACCCTTTGAAAAAAAATTACCAGATCTTTCTTTTGAAGTCAAATACTATTGTATGTGAGTAATTACCAAGTAGTGTAATACTAGTGTTTGTGTGTTTCTTGGTTATAATACAAATTTTGTCTGTTGACAGGATGAAGGTAAAGACAAGGTCCTGAAATCATCCCAGGCCTTTTTTTCTCAACTGCAAGATCAAGTAAGAATGCAACTCAAAGATGCAAACAAGTTAAAGAAGAAACAGAAGCAGCAGAAAGCCCTCTCTGTTCACAAACTGAAATTGTAACCTACCTTTTTTTGTATGTTGCATCTTGTATATATTAAAAAGTTTCTACCTGAATACTGAATTTGAATAGGCTTTATTTTGCATCCATCTTTAAAATGTTTTGTGAACTTCTGAAATGATGTGAAGACACTTTCCTCTAAGTTTTGTTTCCGTGTTCTATCATAGAACTGTGATTCTGTCTTTTTATTGGCTTTTTGTTCTGTCATCTGCAGCTCTGGTATCTTCTGTTGTCAGATGTATCTTGGAAGTATCGGTTGGAAATGATCTTTTGAAACCATGAGTAGCAGAGAGGGAGGACGTGGAAGCTTTTTAAGCCCGCAGTAAATCAGAGTAAGCAAATGGTATCTTCTGACTTGAAAGATATTTCTCAAGGTGGAAGTATTTCAGTATTTGCTCTTTTCTTGGTTGAACACCAGAGGACAGATCCAGCTGGTACCCCTCTGGTTCCCCTGTCTCAAGTAAGGTCACAGCTGGTTTTCCCCAGTTGTTGGTTGTAATGGTTTAACACTGGCCTGGCAATTAAACTGAATGACAGATTCTCTATTAGTCCCCCTCTCCTCCCTGATAAAGAAAGGAGAGGGGATAAGGGAGAGAGGCTTATGGGTTGAAAACTAAACTACACAACTTTAATGAAACAGTAATGATAAACAGGAAAAATTATATACAAATATACAGGAAAATTGATACCACGTTCCTTCCCCTTCTCCTCCAGTAATTCTCACGTCACCACCAAGGCTGCAGGGCAGCCCTGGGAAAGTCCAGGCTGGATCCAGGAGTCAGCAGCAGTTGGGAACTGGAGACAGGAACACACAGATTCAGGCTGGAATGGATCAGGACCAGAGGCAGAGGAACAGATGGAATCCTCCCAGGAAGCCGAAGCAAACAGGGACAGGTGAAGAAGGGGAAACAGGAAGGAATCTTTGTGATCCCTCAAATTTATACTGAGTATGACGTGTATGGAATGGAATATTCTGTTTGGTCAATTTTGTCCATCTATCTTTTCCATTCCTCCCCACAGGAGGGCTGCAGGTGTGACCTTTTTACTCCTTTTCTCGTTCTGGAGGGCACAATGTTCTTCGGAGCTGAGCAGTGTCCTTGGCTCTGCACACCAGTCTCTGGCTGTAACTATAAACATCGAGTGCCACCAGTCCCAGGAGCAGACACTGTCTGAGAAACTTGCTGTTAATGTCAGCAAGTGCAGCTACTTACAAGAGACTTAGCTGAAAACAAAAGTACAAGGCAGAAAATTACCTTTATCCTGGCCCAAACCAGGACATTGGTAAAGGAGACTGTAAATCTAGAGAGGAGAAGTTGTTTAAAAGGAGCAGATCTCAACTCGTACGCCGGTGGTGCAGTGCGGCGCCGGGGCTCGGCAATCGGCTCTCCAGGCCTGCTACTCGCCATCGGCCAGCGACTGCGCGGGCCTTGGCAACAAGGTCGGGAGGGGGCACGGGCGGCAGCGTGCGGGGCAGCGGTGCGTGGGGAGGTTCCCTCAGAGTGAGTGCGTGAGGCCCTCAGAGCCCCGCGGGCCCGGGTGCGGCCCCGGCGCGGGTGTGAAGCCAGGGCTGGCGGCTGCGGTGGGGCCGCGGCGGGTGGAGGGGAGGGGCAGCGGCGCCAGAGGGGCTTCAGGAACCCCAAGGTTTCCCATCTGTGTCAGGGGCTCCCTCGGAGCGGCGCCGCGCTCTGGGCTCCCAGGAGGCCCGGGCAGAACAGCGGTACCGAGAGCCCCACAGAGGCAGTCAGGGGGGCTGCGAGGCACCGCGCCTCTGCTCGGTCTCTAAAAGTAGATAGTTGGCACCAAAAATACGCCTGTAAATAGCAAGCAAGATAATGATAAACATTGGAGAGCTTGACTGTACCCTTACATTGAGTTATAGCTCATGTTTTCATTTACATCAGTAAATGAGCATGGTATTTAAACAGTTGAAGTGTGTAGTACTGTTTTCGTTTTTTGAAGGCAGGCTCTGCCTAATGAGAAGGTAAAGAGATAGTTGCATTGTAGCAGTTAAGTCTTGGTAGACCTTTAACTTTTAAGGCTTTTTCTTCTGCATTCATCACCGTAGTTTTATTCAGTGCCATAGAAGATCTTGAATTCCAAGACAAGTACTGGTTTCTTTTTAAGCATTACAGATTAAGGAAATGCAGCCTGAATGAAGTTTCTTCTGCCATGTAAATGCTTTGAAGTTTTGTAATGGCAGAAGCTAGCTCTTCAGAAAGCAAAAGATCCCGAATAAGTTTGTCACTTGGTAAAAAGAAGAAAAAAAAAGTGAAAGGTACGGGAACACCATCTACACCTTCAGCATCCTCCTCTATTATTTCCTTTTTCAACAACGTACCCCCTGCAAAAATTACTTGTCCTGTATGTGGGCAAATGGTGCCAAGATGCAGAATAAATGAACACATGGATGAAACATGTCAGACATACCAGGGTGAGATTGGCGTCATTGGTTCAAGACTCAGCTCTTTGAGGAATGAAAGGCCCTCAGCTGCAAGCGTGAACAATAATTCCAGCTCATATTTTTCAAAAAACCTCTTAAATCTAGAAACAAGTCCTCCCAAAAGCAGTATATTGAAAATAGAGGGGAGTGCAGCACAACAGATTAGTCCTTATTTTAGCAATAGTAGTGGAGTCTGTAGTGTTAACAGTGAACCACAGCCTCAGACAGTTAAAATAGTGTCTTTGGGAAGCTTGTCATCCAAACTGTCCAGAAGACGTTGTGTCCAGGGAGGAAAACAGATTGTGTATAAAGAGATCAACTCTTCACCTCCAGCTGTTTACAGTACATGCAAAAGTGCTGCAGTACAAGATGATGATGAGATTGACACCAGGAATAGTTCTCAGAAAGAAAATTGGCTTGCTCAGAGAGAGTGCCAGGATCATTTTTCAAAGAAGGAATCTGAATTTCAAGAAGAAATAAATAAATGTGATGGAGAAGACTTTGTGGACATTATTCAGGTATCGTTACCCACTGATAACTGTAGTGGCAAAACGTTGCCAATTAGTACAAGGAGCACCAAAACAGAAAGTAAGTCTGGAGGTGTGGTACTTGGTCCTGATAAATCTGAAGCACATCTAGCTATTTATACTTCAGCAAAGCTGACCCATAGTATGGAAGTCAAGATTCAGCCTCACACTGAGGTTGTTCCTCCTTCCAAAACAGAAATGAACTGTGGTACACAAAATTGCTTAAGCAAGGGCAATGTACGGGTACTTCCTGTGGAAGTTCATGGAGACTTTAAAGATGAGATTGATCATACTTTGCCAGAAACTGTGGGAAAGGTGGAGTTTCAAAATAATGTCAGGGACATTTTAGACAAACTACAAGAGGCTACCTCTGTGTCTGGCTCTCCTCGTCACCCATATTACCTCCAGAATTTTTTAGTGGTGCTGCGAGCAGTCTTGGAGAATGAAGATGATGTCAAACTTTTTGATGAACAAGATATGAAAATTATAGCCAAGTTCTGCAAATTATCAGGTATCGTTTCCCGTTTTTTAATATATTTTCAAATTACCTCAGGTAGAAAGGATTGCTACATAGTTTCATGTGAAGGATTTTATACCAGTGGGCAGCTGAACCTGGTAAATTCCCTAAGGAAGGAAACTGCCCTCTTCTCAGGAGACTTGCTAGGTAAATTTTCCTAATGTTGTTTTTGTGGAAATTACTGATATCTAGTGGAGACTTGTCAAAAATGAGAGAATGATTGTATTTATTTCTGGGATTTTTGGCCAGAAAAGTTTTTTTACTGTTTTAATACTATGTTTTAGAAATAATTTAAATACTGTTTTTTAGAATCTGAAGTTAACTTGTTGCTGAATTTAAACATGTTTCCAAGGAAGGAAACTTATAGCACAGAAAAAAGACTATCAGTTACCAGCAAGCTTTTTATTATTGTTACACGTGTGAATTCTACAAATTGGGGTTATGAAGTGGCCTATGCTGGGTACAAAGACCTTTAAAGAAATAATTCTGAAGGGATGGTTGTGAGTGTTGATTCACACATTTACGGAAGACTCATGCTTGTGAATCTGTGGTTGTCCCTGTGATCATTATTCAATGTTCAGAATGCTAGTTACTGATTAACAGTAACTTTCTTCTAGGAGGTTTAGCACTTTTAACTCTCACTAATTTCAGTAGGAGCCAGAATGTTTGAGATTGAAGCCCTTCATGTTTAGACAAAATTCAAAGCAGACATTATCGGAATCCTACACTCAGGTTTTACAGTAGAAGCATGACAGAAGTGATGCAAATTAAAACTAATCCCCCAGCTTTTTATGTGTGTTTACAACCTGCCTTAAACTGTAATTAAGAGTAGTTTTACCAGCACTGGAGCTGTAAACTTGGAGCATCAAAATGGGAAGAGGTTTGTAACAGCATCCACAAGAAAACTTGTATCTCAGAGTAATGCATGCATAATCATTTGTATTATTGTAAGCTACTCTGTTAATATACAGCTGCCTGACAAGTATTTGCAGATACATGCTCATACAAGCTCAGTTGATGCCTCTGAGCTGAACAAAGGAAGGTAACAGTTGCATACATACCTGCTGGTGACAGTAAAAATCAGAAGCAGACTTCACAAAGTCTGGCAGCTGCAAAAGACTGTAGGGATGGACATTCTTCATTTGCCCTAGTGAGAAAGGCAGCTGAGATGACTCAATCCATCTTAAGAGATGGTGGCTAAAAAGGTGAAGAAGCTCCAGAGGAGAAAGGCTCTAACTTAGACAGGTGTTTCTGCAGTGGTTACCAGGTCACAGTTAAGATCTTGCACTTTATACTGTAATAATTACACTAATGCAGTAGCACCAAACATACAATTATAATATAATACTAATAAACAATATATTATAAATAATACTACTAATACTAACACTAGATATGAAAATATTGTAAATAACATGAGATTGTAACGTACAACTGCATTTGTCTGTGAGCAGCAAGAGCTGGCTACTCTGCATAGAAAGATGAGCCAGGAGCCAAAGGGAACTGCAGGGCAGACAGGGGCTACATCTCCTCCTTACCTGCAAGGGACACAAGTCCACATTGCCTAAGGATGAGCAGAGCAGATCCAGTGCTAGTACTGAAGTCATCCTTGCTCTGGTGCTGGCAGTGCTTCAAGCAAGTCCATATTGGTGAGTCAGGTGTGGTGAGCTCAGGTAGCAGAGAGCCTGGTTGAGCACTAGACATGCCAGAGCAGAGCTGAGGCCAGGGTGCAGGCTGCCAGCCTGCTTTTAAGGATAGCTCCTGGGTGAATGGGGGGAGCTTGACAAAGCTTCACACAGCTCCTCCCCCAGCAGTCTGGACCCAGCTTACACAGCTGCACTGAATCAGCTGACGTTGAACACAAGCTGCCAAACCTGGGGAGGCTGGGATGGGGTCTCAGAGGCTACTGGAACACTCATATATATGATATATAGATATATATATATATATATACTCAAATGTAGAAAAAAGGAATAGAATATAAGCACCAAAACTCTTGTTATTGGCTCTCTGAGGCAAGCAGTAGATGCATATTGTTCACATCCAAAGAAGATCTAGAAAGAAACTTACAGTGAGGTCTTTAGTGGATGCAGGCTTTGGCTATTTTGACAATACTAAAGGAGACATTCAGGATATAGGTTCCTTGTTTCCACACTGCCTTCTGTGGCTGGTTACAACACTGATCATTAATAGTAACTTGTTCTATTAAATAAATCATAGAATCATAGAATCATAGAATAGGCTGGGTTGGAAGGGACCTCAGAGATCATCGAGTCCAACCCTTGAACAACTACCGCCACAGTCACCAGACCATGGCACTGAGTGCCATATCGAGTCGCTTTTTAAATGTCTCCAGGGACGACGAGTCCACCACCTCCCCAGGCAGCCCGTTCCAATGTCTGATCACCCTTTCCGTGAAAAAATTCTTTCTAATATCCAATCTGAACTTCCCCCAGCACAATTTAAGACCATGCCCTCTTGTCTTACTGAGAGTTGCCTGGGAATAGAGACCAACCCCCGCCTGGCTCCATCCTCCTTTCAGGTAGTTGTAGAGAGCAATGAGGTCTCCCCTGAGCCTCCTCTTCTTCAGGCTGAACAGCCCCAAAAGGAAGTGCTTGTTTCAGTTGTGTTTCAGTTCATTACTGCAGAGTGATGGTGATAAATCCACATCAGCCCTGACTGCTGTAGTCAAAGTAAAATTATCTTTCTTTGCAGGGTAGAAAACACAATGACTTAGCTATCAGAAGTGATCAGATAGTATTGTCAGTGGATAATGAATTCAGGGTGACAGATGGATGTATTTACCTTCAAGAAATGTTAAGAGTACTTTGAAAGTTAAGGTGGATGGATTATCTGCTCTTCAGAGCAAGTTTTTGCCCAAGCAAGTGTTGTATATTAGTTATCACAACACATACCCCACACTTGAAGATGATCACATAGAGAGGTATTATCTGATTATGAAATTGTTTTGTCAGACTACAGCTTCTTTTGTTCCCCAACAAATAGTTGATTATTGAATGAGTGTTACAGAAAGACCTGTTTAACATCAGAATATGCAGAGTTTGAAAGATGAAGTTGTCTTTTCCTAGAAAACAAATTTTCTTAAAGGGTAACCATGTCCAAAATACATTATAGTCGTGTTCTTTACCTTCAAAATGCATTGTGATAATTTCCTACGTAGAAAATATCAAGATTCTAATGAACAATAATTACTTGGAAAGGTAAGTTCCAGTATTTTACCCAGTCTGTTTGTAGAACATTGGTATATTTAAAAGGTGTTTTAGAGGATATCTGCATCAAAGTAATTTTTCTAGGTAATGTAGTGATTATGCGTAGTACTATATTTTATAACTTAATTATCTTTTTATCCTTTCCTGCTTTAAATAAAATTTGCAGTTGGAGGGCAGAAGTTATATGTGAGACTTTTTCAACGCAAGCTGAACTGGTTAAAGGTGAATAAAATAGAGTATGGAGAGATAAGCATGGATTTATCACCAATAATTGAAGAACTTGCTGAAGCCAGATTTCTGCAAACAGGTATGGCCTTCATAAATAGATAGTAAAAATATTACAGGTAAAATCTGCAGTTGTATTATGATAGAGTTTAATGCACTGTATACTTGTCTGTACCTTGAGAAGAGAATTAGAGGAGCAGAATAAAAGTTTCAGGTTCATTCTATGGATTTGTGGTGGGGCTGCACCAGGGTTGGTGGTGATACTGACAGTGCTGTGGTCACTGTTGACTCCTGGTTCATTCCCCCTTGTCAAGCACCTCCACTCTTGCTGCCCCCTCACAACACCTTTTTTTGCATTGCAAGTTTTTATGAATAGTTTTTTTTTTTCCTTACTTAGCAGATTTTCCTTATATTTGCTTTTGTTTTGAAGTTGCAAAGGGACTTTTTTTCTGATTATTCCATCCCTCCAAACTGGGCCTGCAAAGACAGAGAATTTCAAGCTGAACCATCTAGCACTGATAATACATTGATTTTGAAGAATCTAAATCATTAGACTAGTATCAGGTTATACAAATGTACTATGCTTTGAGCTGTTCCTTAAGTGTATATGTAAGGACATGATAAATAAATACATGTGAATTGTTTTACTTTTAGAATCTGAACTGGAAGATCTGTGTGAAGGATTGGACTTGCTTTCAGCTCCCGAGCTAAAAACACTGGCAAAGGTTTTTCACTTGCCAAACCCAAATGGTCAGAAACAGCAACTTGTGGATGATTTTCTGAGGCTGGCAAAACAACGTTCAGTCTTCAGCAGGAGTCAGGCTGGTATTGGGACAGTGATTTTAAAAAGGTAATTCTGATTATAGTTAGATTTTGCAGGTGAATGAAAGATAGGCTTCAAAGGACTCAGTCTAGATGCATTCTCTAAAGAGTAAATAGTAAATTTATTTACTATTAGTAAATTTACATTTAGTAAATTTATGAATGAGAAAGAGCAGCATTAAATTTGATTCACTCAGAGTCAAACAGAAGGGTGAATATTAGACTTTGTACTTAGTAGAGAGCCTTCTGTTAGGCAAGATTTTTAAGGGAAAAATTGTGTACTTATCAAAGTGTTCTTTCTTTCCCATTATTTTTTCCATGTGGCTATCACAGATGTGTATGTCAGATATCTTAGACTTCCAGGTCTTCTGGGTTCCATGAACCAGATTTAAGGTATTGTTCTGCCCTAATAGAAGTGATTACAGCATTACCATTTTTAGTGTTTAGGGCTGGATCTGTGCTAGAACATCCACGAAAAGCCTGGGAACATGAACTAAAGGAATAGCCAGGGTCCAGGTTCCAGGGTACAGGTCAGTTCTGGAGTTCATAAGCTTTCTTACACAGTTACCTCTCTTACTGTTTCTGAGTGTTATTCTGAAATGTTTTCAGAATATTGGCTCAAACTAAACAAGTGAAGGCCAGAAAAAAAAAGAGTTTGGGCGATGGAAAGGAACCTGTGAAAATGAGTGACATTCAAGTAATATGTGAGTCCTTGGTGCTGGCTTACTCCCTACTCTAAAAAAAGAGGCTGATAGTTATTTGCTCAGCCACATCAACTTCAGGAATGTAATGCTCTTTGCTGTAAGTGGCAGCTGAAATACTAGTTACTCCATGAGATCAGAGAATATCCTATTTTAAATTTGTCCCATAACAGAAATGTTGTCTTGTATGAAGAGGCTGGATGGAGATGTCCTAATGGAGATACCCTAAAACAAGGGATCTGAAATCAGAGTATGTAAGCATTTCCCTAACAGCAAACTACCTCTTGTTGCTTGTTGGCACTGCCTGGCATAGCCTCAGGAGTGGCTACACCCAAAGGACAGCTAGTTCTAAATCTGTTCTACTTGAAGTTTGGCACTTAAATTTTTCCTTAGTTAATACATTTCTTCAGCTTTTCACAGGAGTTTACTTGCATTATATAGTTTCTCAAGCTGCTCGTTTCAAGGAAAGTCAACTTTACACAAATTATTCTCATGCTTAAGTCAGCATATTTGAATTTATAAGTTATGGTAAAAACTGCTTATTATAATTATTGAATTCTCACAGGGTGAAAGAACTGGCTGGAAAATCTGTCAGGGTCTGTAAAGGCCCCCGGGCTCTCTTTTCTCGAATTCTGCTGCTATTTTCACTGCCTGACTCAATGGAGGATGAAGAAGCTGGTAGTGCTGGTCAGGGCCAGCTTTTCACAGTCCTTATGGTAAACATGGGGCGTATGGTATTCCCCAGTTACACTGTAAATCGGAAAACACAGGTCTTCCAGGACAGAGAAGATCTTATCAGGTAGGCAGTGCTTTGGCAGTTTGGAAATCTGTTCATTTTTAGAAAAGCTTTACTGCAGTACTTTTGTAGGCCAGTAAGAGTTCATCATGTAGAACTCAAGGTGTAAATGAGTAGGAGTGCTCTTTTGCAATGTTTTTAAGTGCATTTTTTGTGTCTAAGTAGGACTTGTAATTCACAGTGGCTTGCAATTTTGAACCAAAATAACTTGGTCAGTTGCATCATGATCATCTGCTGATGAAAATTGCTTCTTCATTAACTGGGGTGTTTAGTAGACTGGACTCTGAACAAGCAAAAGAATATATTGTCTAGATTATGAGTAATTTTAAGCATAAATACTGCTAGTGTAGACTGCTGATCATACAAGAATAAGAATAAAGTTGGCTGTATAATTCAATGTCTCTGGAGACTGGAAAAGAATTTTTGAAGGTGTTTGGAGGTGTTTTGAAAGTATATGGAGGAACTGATTTCTTATAACTATAAATGCTTTTTGAGCCTGAAACAGTTACTATTTTTTTTTCCCTTAGGTATGCAACTGCTGCTCATATGTCAAATGACATAGCCACTGCAATGGTAAATGGGAACTGGGAAGAAGCTAATCATCTGTACATGTGTGCTAAGGAAACATGGAATGACCTGAAAAATCACCCCTCTTTGAGGTAGTAAACTGGAAACTAACCAAGTGTCTGTATGAAATTATTAAAGGGTATTATCTTACTTTTGTAAGAGAGAGAGGCTTAATAGAAGAGTTATATTATTTAAGCCTGATAAATTTAGAAGCTTTAATAATCTGGAGAGCTTTGAACTTCCTGGTTGTTTGTTTAGCTTTGAAGTGGTTATATGAAAAGGCATTCTGTATAAAAACTTGGGAATTAATTGGTAAGCGTGCATAAAGCATGAAAACATTTCTGTTCTATGTGCCAGTGCAAGAGTCTTATTTTTCCTTTGTGATAGTTTGTTTTTATGGCTTTTAGACAAATAGCAATAACCAGAATTTGAAATTCACTCTCAACAAAAGAATGTTGCAAATATGGGAAACCATACTGGGTTATTCATCTCTTCTAACTTCCAAGTGGGTTTCATTGAGGAAATGTTACTAAAGATCTGAGAACTGAAATAACATGTGTTGGTTTTGAAGCATCCTTCATCAGGTTTTCTCTAAATTATTTTGTTTTCTGGCTTAATGATACACCAAAAGTTAAAGCCTTATCTCTGGCAATGTATTAATTTTCAAGGCACCTGATTTAAAATAATAATCATAGAGGGTCCTTGGAGAGGTGCATTCCATTTCACATTGGAAATGGTGGGAACACCTATTTGGATTTCATTAAGACATTCAGAAGACTTTGCTTCAAAGACAGAGGTGCCCACACAAAAGGTGTTAGTTTTTTATGGCAGGAAATGCCTTTTTCTTTTGTTCAGCTGTGTTTCTAACATTAACCTTCTGTCTTATGAGAATAATGTGGCAGTAACAAAACTTAATGTACTAAATTGTTTTGCATCTGTTATAAAATTTAATAACTAATAAATCCACTGTTGCTGAAACCAAAACTTTGGCTTCCTGACTTTGCAAGTGGCACATTTATTGCCGTTTAGCTTTGATGTATAAGGCATAAAATTTTTGTAAATTATTTAGGTTTTATGTATTCTTAATAAGGGATTATAAGAACTTAAATGGCTGTCATTAGGTTGATCTGAGCTGTTCTTATCTTTCAGCTGTCACAGAATTTTACCCGAGTATCTGCGACGTTTCACCGTTGGCTGGGTGTATACAAGAATCCTTTCACAAGGTGTTGAAATTTTGCAGAGACTTCACATGTATAAGGTAAGGTGCTGAAGTGAATAGTAACACCTGTTTAGTGTAACTTTGTACATCAACTAACATTCCTGATGTGGCTGGGAAATGGTGATTATATTTGGCAGGACTTAATTAAGATGGGTTACTTTTAAGGAAAAATAACCTTTTTTTTTCCTTGAAACTTAAGACATCTTTTTGATTTCTGCTTGTGGTTTGGAGATTTACGATATGTAATATACTGTAAGACTGTTGCCATGACATTGTTGTTTTGTTGTTTAAGGTTATCTGTCTTTCCCTAGTATTTGGTTATTGCTTTTAAATAAGAAAATCTGGAAGAAGATTCTTCTGTAAAATCCCTGCTTTGTAACTTTAAGAATTAACATCTCCAAAGACTTCTTGACCTAGGTGTGAAGGCAAACTTCATTATTCTGAAAAAGACTTTGCCTCTGCATAAAAGCAACAAGTAATATTCATGGCTTTTTAATATACAAGAAGGAATACAGAAAGGACAAAAATACTGCATTTTTGGAAGCTAACCTCTAAGTTTACATAAAAATGTCTCTGTTCTAGAGCTTTTAAGATATACCTATAAACGTGAATACGAGTAAAAATGAGGTTTAAATTGTGCAAAGGGCACATTCAGTACCCAGTAATTAGAACGGAAACTGGCAAGCTAATGGTACACAGAAACTTCCTCTTGGTTTTCTAGCTCGATTAATAAAGATTAAATCCTCTTGCTACAGGAAGCGGTTCAGGAGCTGCAGACTCTTCTGTCTCAGGATGTGTATTGTACTGACAGCAGAGGGCGATGGTGGGACCGCCTAGCTCTGAATTTACATCAGCACTTGAAAAACCCTAAGAAGGTACCTTCACTGTTGCATTCTGTAGGGCTGGAGACACTAGTCACCGTCTAAAAACATTTTTTAGAAATACTTCATATGCATGAAATGTATGAAAAACAGTAGGGTAGGCTCTCCTAAGAATTCAGATACTGGTAGGAATATATAATATACTCTTATATTATGCTATGCTTTTATCATAAGAGATTCATAAGCTGGTGCATAGCCAAATGAGAAAAAATAACCATTTGGGAATACTGTAGAACTTTCTGGCAAGTTTCTGTAGCAGAATATAAAGGAATGGGAGAAAACTGCCAGCTGCAGTCAGTACAGATTGTGCCTTTAAATTCCATGAGAGGCAGCACCAGCTTTTTACAGGCTTTGTTTTCAAGGGCTACAAGGCATAGAAGCCACTGTCTTAGCTCGTTTTAGTGCTCAGTTGCTGTTCCATGAATTTTCTGTGCAAGAAATTGTTTCTGTATTATGTACTTTTAGGAAACATGATTGAAAATATTGAACTGCTATACTTTAGGACTAACTCTTGTTTTGGTCACTTATGCAGAATTTACACTTATATTGATGAGTTCAAATGGATAGTAATTTCTTTTTAGTGTAATAGTGCAGATTTGAAGCCAGAGGCCTATTAGTGCAAAATACAACTTCAGTACATGTGACTTCAGTACGTGAGGAGTGGCCCGTCTTATATGCTGTTTTTCACATTGACATTTTTGTGCTCCTGTCATCAATTGCTTAGTGTGAACAGACAGATTAGCACAGGTCTTTCTAAATTATTGCTTGTTACCTTGCTCTTTGTTAGGCCATCACCATCATTAGAAATGGGCTGGCAGACCCATTCGTACGTACTGGGCATCGTCTCGCTCTCTACCAGCGGGCTCTACGGATCAGAGATTCACCCAGCTGCAAGCAGTTCAGATGCCTTGTTCATGATCTGCCAGTCATAACGGTGGAGGATGTGACACATGTAAGTAAAGTAGCTGGTGGATTCTGAGAAATAGTAACTCATGACTTTTTTTTTTCTTCTGACAAGAAAAAATGTCCTGGGAGACAGTTGTTAGGTGCTGTGCACCAGTCTCTGACTTATTTGTACTGCAGGAAAGTGAATACCCGTGTTTCTAAAACAAAATCCTCTAGTGGAAAATATTTCTACTTATTAAATAAATGGTCAGTTTCTGAGCTGAAGTTAGTCAGCTGTACACTGATTTAACCTTGGGGACTTAACACACTCTGAAGATGTGCTGTGCAGATAATGCAACATGAAACACTTGTGTCCTACTGGATTGCATTTTTAACTCATTCTTTTCCTTACTGTTGCAAAGGTAATTTTATCTGGACAAAGGCAGAGCAGAGCCTTGCTTTCTCTCTTGATATCATAGCTACCTGTCTTCCTACAGCCCTTCTTTCTCTCACCCCAGAATGACTTCAAGGGAATGGCAGGTTAAATTTTATTTAGTTGCTTTTTGAAGCACAGTCAAGTTCTGATTTTAAGAAAACTGTAAAGTGAGAATGTGTGTTTTAGGAGAGAATCAAATACCTAGGCTAGAGGTTCTTAAACTGGAAAGTAACTAGTTCTTTTTCTGTGTTCAGGTTACAATCAAAGGAAATATGTGTCCTCAGATGGGAATGGGAAAATCTGTATTTCTAATGGAGGATATTTGTGAAAAAGAAGGAGGTGGAAACTTCAGTGCATCCACAGTCATGTGCTCAGTTGAGGAGCTGGCATTAAATCATTACAGGCAGCATGGTTTTGATCAGGGTAACTTTTACCTTTTTTGTTTCTTACAGTAAAATAGCTGTTTTAAGAAGAACCAGTTTTCTAGCCAGTTTAGTTAATAGACTGGTTTTAGCTGATTTAATTAGACCAGTTTTTAGTATGATTCTGTTTCCTTCCCAAGCAGCTCTAATATGTAATTTTCTTACCAAAACCACTTCCAACACTTCCAACTGACCTGCTTCCTGGCTTTTAATTATTTGCTTCCATCATATACCTACGGTGGTTTTAAGTGTGTTGGGAAAAAAAAACCTGATGCTGTTTCTTTATCTCCACAGAAAATCACTTACTGTGATTTTCTTACTGCATTTCTTATCTGTTCTACTTGTGAGGGGTAAAATGTATAGATCATGCATGTATAGTATATACACACTGTACTATATATGTAATATTACAACATAAAGCATGTATTTGATCACCTAAATGCATTATATGTAACATTACACAATCTATATAGTATATTATACCAAAAATATACATCAAGCAGGGCCACCTGGAGCCAGTTGTTCAGAACCATGTCCAGCTTTCATGTCTTCACTGATGGGGACTCCACAACCTCCCTGGGCAACCTAATACAGTGCTTGGTCACCCTCATAGTAAAACAGTGTTTCCTTATGTTCATATGCATGTATTTATGTTCATACATATGTTCACAATATCTGAACACACATGTATGTGTACATGTATAATATAAAACATACATATATAAACATTTTGTTATTAATGTATTACTTTGTTAGTGTAAAATTTAAAAATATTTCATATTAAAAATTCTTAAAGTTGGAACAATAACCCTAAATGGTGATAGGGCATAGTAATTAAATCCTGCAATGTATATAAAGGCCACTAGCCTGGAAATAGAAAGCATTAACAAATTGTAGAAGTAATAAGCTGCATTTACAACTTGCTGCTGTAATGTTAGTGTATACTGACTTGTACTGACCTGGCTTAGGGTGATCTTAATGTGAGATTGCTTCAGAAAGTAATCTTTCCATTTTATTTAATTTTGTCCTTTAGGTATTCATGGGGAAGGCTCAACCTTTATTACACTCTATGGTATTCTGATGTGGGATATAATTTTCATGGATGACATTCCTGACGTTTTCAGAAATTCCTATCAGGTACTTTTGAAAGGCTGCCTTTAGTCAATGTCTTTATCCATTGCTGTAGCCTCTGTAACCATGGTAAACTCTTAGTTGGGATTAGATAAAAAATGTAATCTGCAGGGCTTTACAGACAGAGACTGGTGTTCACACAATGTCATTGTTTTGCTATATTGGACTTGTTACTAAAGGACTCCTCAGTAACCACCTGCTGTGTAAGGTCAGATTGGCTGACAGAGAGGATGGGATTCACCTGGCTAAATGCATATGTCCTGTACCTGAACTCACTGGTAAAGGTTTCCTTTATAGTCAGTGGAAGACTGTTGCTATAACATAGCATTGTTCCATTTAAAAAGAAAAAAAAGAAAAAAAAAAAAAAGTCTGCTTCTTGAAACTAAATTTTTTTTTTATTAGGCCACTAGGACTTAACTCAAAAGCATGAATACAAGTCATTCTCTGTCCCTCTCATCTGAGGTTTAACTTGTTTTTTCATTTTATGCTGACATGGATTCTGAGTCTGTGTACAGTCATGTCTTGAAATAATTGCATAAGCCATGAGCATGGGATTATAAATAGATTCCTGGTCATATGCTTGGAGAGCTACTCGGTGATGAAAAAAAAGGCAAATTACAGAGTAATGGCTCTTCCTTGAAATGCCTTTTACTACTTGATCCGTGTTTGGTTTTATCTGACCAAGTAAATTGAGGGTTGAATACTGTTAGTGCTTCTTGCTTTGAAATTTTGTAGTGGGATATGAAGACATGCACACTCCTAGACAGGACAGGAAAGGGACTACTGTATCTCCAAAGGCCATAGAAATACTGGTATAATAGATTTCCTATAAAATAATTCTTTTTGTAGAGTATCTGCTATTCTTGTAAGATGCTGTATTTGTATGGATGTTGTGTTAAAAGCAGGCATTCCTTTTCAGTGCACACTATCATTTACCATACATCTTGCCTTTCTAAATACATTTCTTTTTATATACTCTATTTATGCAGATTAAGCCTCTAAAAAAAAAAAGCCCAAACCAAGAACATGTTTATATGAACAAGGCCAGTGTTTATAGCTCGTGCAAAGCCATAATGGGCCTCAGTTGTGAGCAAGGGAGATCTGAAAGCTCACACCTGAGCCTCTCAGTCATTCCTAGGCTGTATTTGTGCAGGATTTGCTGTGGCAGCAGTTTGTGTAAAGCTGAAATTTGCCATTTTTCTAAGCACTCTGCAGTTGATTTTGAAAAATTAGAATGTGTCTCATCTTGTACATGACAGCCTTTTCCAGCCATGTCCAAAACTGAGTAATTGCTGCTGAGACTTTATAGGCTACCATGTTGGGTGCTGTGGGTAAGGCTCTCTGCTTTTAGGCACCTCTCCAGTTTCATTACTGCTTTGTTCTTCCCACCTCAGCCCACTCACTGTGGCTGCAAAGTTTTGATTCCAGATCCTGACTGGAATTGGTACTGCTTCGTGAGTTAGGAGAGCAGATAGCTCTGTAGTAAAGGGAAACCTCTGGCTAGAGATCAAAAACCTAACAGAGCACAGGCTTAAATATAACCAGTTTGTTGCAATAGAAGGAGGTGGTCAAAAGTATACAAATATTTTCCCCTTTAACAAAGCTTTATGTTGTGGGCCACGTGTTAAGTAAAATTGACTCAGTGATTGAACGCCATTGGAGGTGAGGTGAGAATACCAAGCAGTGCCCTGTCTCATTCCTGGAATTGCTGCTTTGTTGTTTACCTGTCTGTGCAGATGTCCCCCCTGGACTTATACACTGACAGCTTCTATGAAAGCAGGAGGGATGTCATTGAAGCCAGACTCCAGCAGCTTCACTCGGCTTCCTCAGAGACACTAGGAAAGTTGATGGCTGACATCTGGACAGCTCAGGAGGGAAAAGCAGCAGCACTTGTTAGCTGGGGGCGTTTTACTTCCCTTCAGCAAGCTCAGGTAAGTTGTTACTGTTGCCCAGCATGGGCACTGAGTAGGTTTGCTGTGAAATTACACATGGCCACAGGGTGCTCACAGGCTGTACTTAGGCACTGGGCCAAGACTGAGGGCAAGAGGTGGGCAGGAGGAATCAAGAGGTGACTTGACCAGAGTCTTCCCTAATCCCAAGTGCTGTTAACTCTTTTCTGGTTGGGTCACTTTTCCTGCAGCACAGCAGGGAAATTGCTATAGGGAACATCTATTTAAGTTCCTTTTCAGATGTGACTAAGAAAGAAGCTGAAGTGGGCAATAGAATATTCTTGTGGGACGTGGGAAATGGCTGTACAGGAACCTTTTTAAAAAAACAAACACCTACTCCCTGCTTTCTTACAGAGCCTTGTCTCTTGCCTGGGAGGAATGTTTCTGAGTGGTGTTTTTAGACGACTTTCCAAAGATCTGCGCCATTGCAGGGGAGGACTCCCTGACCTGGTGGTTTGGTGTACCCATACTCACCAATTCAAGGTATATTGGGAGATCATGGAAAGTGTGTGCTCACCTGAGCTTACCCTTGGGTATAAAACCTTCCAGCTGTCAACCCATGTAAACCTTCATTCATGAGCGGCTCTGTCTGTGCTTTAGTGGATATTTACTGTGTGTTATTTTTAGAGGTAAACTTTAGAATGTGGGTTAATAATTTAGCACTCAGAGGGCCCACCTTCCTTCCATTGTCCTAAATCAGTATTACTTTTGTTTAAAAAAAAAAACCCAAACAAAAAAGCAATCCGAAAAAACCAGCCATAAAAGAATAATTGTATTAGCTTGGGGGAGCAAATGATCTTTGAGTTCGTCCATGGGCACACTGCTAATCATCCACATTTCTCTGTAGCTGGTGGAAGTGAAAGGTCCCAATGATCGCCTGTCCCACAAGCAGATCCTCTGGCTGAGTGAGCTGAAGCAGCTGGGTGCTACAGTAGAAGTTTGTCACGTGCAAGCTGTTGGAGGCAAGAGTAAACGCCTCAGTTGACAAGGAAGGTCTTCGTTGCAGAGGTGACTTGCTTGGGTGTTGTTAAAGGAACTGGCATGACATACACTACACTGCTGCTTATTAAAAGTAGTTTCTTCTTATTTTGTATTACCTATTTTCCATTTTTCATTACATATTTAAAAAATATGGCTAGTCAATGATGGCACAGAGTAAGGCATTTTGTATTACCTAGTGGGGAAGTATCTGTTCGTAGACTGGAGTTGTTCAGTGCCACGATCACTCATTTGCAGTGTGTCACTCATTATACTCATCTTTGCCCCACATAAATTGCCGTGTTTTCTCATTCAGAAGTGTCAGTCAATTGAAATTGAAACAAAAGGATGAGTTTTCTTTTTTAAGACACCAAAATACTGTGGGTTCACATCCATGTTAACAGACAGCCAACATCTTTTTCCCCAGTCTTCATTTCTCATAGTGAGTAAATGCTCCTGGAGTGAGAGAATCTGCTTGCCATGCTAACAGCAGACATTGTAACAGAATGTAGCAAGAAATTCAGATCATTTGCACATCTTTTTATTAAACGTCTTTCTACAGCACAGTGTCCCAGCTTTTCTTGGAAAAAACACATACCCTTGCTATTTTTTTTGTTAGACAAAGTTAAAGAAAACCACCTGAAGTTCACTGCGAAAAGGTACAAACTTTTATTTAGTCGACTTCACATTCACAACTCAGCATCAGGTGTCTGTAATCTTCCTGACACTTCTACTTTACTCAGTAAATCATTAGCAGGCACAAAGGTTTTACTTTCAGTTGAAATGAACTCTAAACCATCACAGCAACAGCATTAGAAATCTACTGCCTAGAGCAACTGAGGTACATATTTCTGTCTCTTACTTTTGAGGCAAATTTAAGATTTTGTCCTTTGCTTAAATACAGGATAGAAAATTTTTTGGTTTTTATGTCTGTCCATCTGAGAGTAAGCCAAAACCTTTGCCCCACTTGCTACATTTTCATTAAAAATACAAGGCAGTTAATAGCAAAGTGGTACTGCAGGCTGGTGTGTGTGGAAACACACCAGCCTGCACCTACACACACACACACACACACACACACACACACTTTTCAATGCATTTCTGGAATGAAAGGATTTTCTTTGATACATGGCAGTAAATGGTGAATTAAGTTGTACTCCCATGATCTCCTAAGTTTACAATACGCTCTGCCTCGAGTAACAAGTGACACTCAAGGTTATGCATTAACCACATCACCCAGCGTTTCCTCCCTCCCATGTGGTTTACAGTGTAGTACAAAAGTCATCGGGTAACAGCCAGTAACAGCCAAAATAGTGCACGTTTCTAGAAAGAGACAAAAAAGTTAAGCTTCCTGGTAGCTGTTCTACTCCTGCAGCAACAAATTGGCATTAACAGTATATCTTTTCAAATGGTGAACTGAAATTAAAATTTGAAAATGTGTACATATATATATATATATACACACACACATAACACGCATATATATATACACTTGTATGTCAGTATTCTGTACACAAAAGTTAAAGATACATACTCACACCCCAAAGTAGCTTTTGAAAGTTATGAAAGATATTTGGAGCAGTCCCTATTGACTACTGCTAAGGCAACTGTGCAGAGTAGGGAGTATTTTAAAATTAGTATTTAGTACCTGTCTTCCAGAAGTAAATTACAACAATTAAGATGTTTAAACTAAGAGGAAGAAACAATCAGACACAGGCATGCACGCAGGCACACAGCCAGTTGTTCAGGTGCCTCCAAAGGAAGGTTCCTACAAACACAAGGAAGCTGAACCTTCTCTGCTCCCCTTCATCACTGCAGGAGGTGTCCCCCATTTCTCCCCCCCCCCGTGCTTATCGCTGTCTCAGCCTCTGCTTGCCTAACTCCTCTCTTTTAACTGTGTAAATTTTTAAAGTCTGTCTGGCAAATAGATACTTAGGTTTTTGTTTATTGTAAAGGCATGTTATTTATAACCCCCTCCTCTGCTATATATATATATAAAAAAAAAAGACCATCTGCAGCATCTGTATACATCTTAGAACTGAAATGTAAAAATGTCTGAAATCTTATAAAAGACAATCCTTTTAAATATAGTACCCATTTGTTTAGCCCCAAAGGGTACTAGCCTAGACAATATTTTTTTATTCTATTTAAATTCCACCAGCTGCCTGTGTGGAGTAAGTTATTTACAAATTTTTGGTACCTTTAAACAAAGAGTTATGCTTTTAAGGAAAAGGAAAAAAAAATCACCATAGTTTAAACTGTAATTAAAAAAAAAAAAAATTGGTACCAAAAGACACTAAGCACACAGGTTGAGGTCTTTTATGTCAAGTATCAGGCCAGGGAGAGCAGTAAGTTAGTGAAGAAAAAAAAACCAAAACCCAAAAGCACACTAATACAAACATTTGAATAATGAACAGCTTAAATACCTGACTGCTCCAGCAAGCTTGTAAATAAACACAGCTGGTTTGTGGACCATTTGACATGTTCAGACCATCTTGCAGCATCATTAGGCAATTGAGGCGAACACACATTTTCCACACAAACAGTTGCCCAGAACCCATCCAGCATTACACTGTGACGTGCGTGTGTGTCCACATGCAGCTGCACATGGACTTGCACACACACTCATCTTCTTTGCATAAAAGCAGGTTTTGGGGAGTCTGGTTAGTTAGAAAAGGAAGCCCCCCCAGCCCGTCCTCAGCTCACCTTCACAAACCACACACTCGTCCCCACCAAATGCAACACAGTGCCAGGCACAGCACACCCCAGGTCTCCCACAGTTCAGTGAGCTTTGTGATTTTTATCGTGGGGAAAACAGGGTCCTGTATGGACCTGCACCTATAAGGCCACTCCAGATACATATTGTATTTAAAAAAAAAAAAATTAAAATACTTGGGCAATCTTAAGATGTCCAAAACTCACACTGTGACTGGAGATGTGCTGAAGACCAGTTTGGTTTCACAAACAAGTGAAGAGCTCCAGATCCTGTTTGTCCCCACAGTTGTTTCAACTCTGCTATACTGTGCATTGTCACCAGGGCACCCTTTTGGGTTTTGCCCCCTATAACAGAATAACTTCATCTATCATATAAGGCAATTGGCACCTACACTTGTGGGTCAGCACCTGCATAAAGGCTCTGTTTTGGTGCAAACTGTGTGTTTTACACAGAAATTAGTTAATATAAAATGCAGCCTCACAGCTGGGAAGGTAGTTGACAGAAGTCTTAACCTATGAGCATGATGCATTACCACTCCTCCACCCTCCCAGAATACTTCACTCTCTTGCTTTTCTTTCATGAAACAGTGGCACAGAAGCAAAGGGAGAGGTATCATTTAAAAGGTTTTAGAGCTGCATTAAGCAGAGGGAAGCTGTTGGATTTCATTCCCTCAAGCACTGCTTGTCCACCAGGTTGTCAGTAGGACATGCACATAGGTAAAAAGAAGGCACCGCTAACCACTCTTCTTCCAGCACCTGTTCACAAGTGACACCAGCACCCCTCTGGATTTAGCCACTTGGAACACATGTTCCTTTCCAGAACCCTGCAGGGCTCACATGAGTGAATTCTATTACAAACTGCTTCATCCATATGGCAGGGATCAGGATCTATGCAAAGATACAATGCTGAGTATTGGTGGTGCTCATATTAAAAAAAGGGAAGATTCCGTGAGACTTAGAAACAAGCTTAGAGGAAAACTCAGAGGCAAGAAGCAGCTGTCTCTCACACTGGTCTTGTTATTTCCAAAAATGGAGAGAGGGAGACGGGGGATGGAACAAGACCTTACTGCAACACTACTGTAAAAGGCTAGGGGGTCACCTGCATTACAGTAATCTTGCTGCTGTTTCCTCCCACTTAAAGGCACTTCTAAAGCTACCATAATGCCGTATCTACAGTAAATGTTTTAAGATTAACAGTGCATTGTCCTGAAGTTGGTTCCTACAGTCTCAAGTCAAGCTCATGGCAAAGAGCACAAATCTATTACTGAATACACCTTGGGGAGACAAAGAAAGGAGAACAGCTCCCCCCACTGACAGCATTAACACATACATAGGATGGCCAAGTCATGGAACATTAGTATGGATGTATGCATATAAGTATTCTTTCTTAAGAGGCAATCTGATAAAACAGTTTGTTCCCAGATTTCAGCTGTCAGTCTGTGTCCCCTGTCCTCGCTACTTTGATTTGCCAGCCTGTTTTGACACAAGAGTGACTTCAATCACTATCTGGGAAAAAAGATACTTCAAGCAGAGCCCTCATGAATGGCCACACCAAGCCTTTAAATTAGCTAAGGAAATGCTTTATCAAATAATGACTCAAATCAGAAAAACAGAGAAGGAATTAGGGACCCCAAGCCCTAGCAGATGAGAACTAGTGAAGACAAAATTGTGCGATTTGAAGCATGACTCGCTTTGCTTTGAAGTATTTGTGCAAACTTACGTAATGTTTGAATATAAAAATTATTACAGCTTTCAATGCCACGCATAGCAGTATTAGAAAGACAAAGTGATATGCTGTTTTCTCCTCAAACCTTTAAACCGTCACATGATCTTAGTCTTCATTTGCAAGTGTCTCAGTGGATAGCCAGATTTTGGCACCGCTTAAAAATTTGCTTAAAGGCGTTCCCAGAATGCTTCGTCTGCACAGGTTCCCTACAGGAGAAAATGGGAAGGAAGAGGAGAGAAAGTCTGGGGCTGCAGATGTGTCATTGAAACCATTTGCTCTGAAGTACATCCTGCTTTGATCCAGTTCCGAGCAGTTGCCTTGCAAAGAAGAGTTGCTTTTGTACTGCCTAAGACTCCGGTTTAACATGTCTACTTCATCTGCCAGCAAAGAAACTCTATGGAAAGCAGTGATGAAGCCACCATGATTAATCTGGGCCTCAGGAACCCAGCGGAAGTAGCACAGTTTCCACAGTTTTATTTGTGTTCCAGAGGTGTGGGGTAGAATCACGCCGTGCAAGTCAACGGGCTTTGCAAACCAGTCTCTGAAGTATTGCTCCATACCACTGCTCCGACTCTCCGTTTGCTGCAAGAAGTCTGGTTTCAGTTTTAGTATCAGCGAGTTTCTTCTTGGAAGGAACTCTGGCTCACTGAGGATTCCATTTTTTAATGCTGGGGGAGCACCTCGCAATGTGGAGCTGTAGTTTTTCTGCAGAAAATAAATACTGTTAACTTTCCATTTTATGCTCATTTGAATAGCAGATTTCCCTGAGTGTCTGGGATCATCATCTGCCAGAGAAATGAGGTGACCTTTAAACAGCTCTGAGCTTCTGAGTCAGGTACTGCAGGGCTCACTGGGCAAGTACTTTGGCCCCCTGTGGGGGACCTTTAAGAAGAAACATGCTTTCTAGACTTTCAAAAACAATGCATGATCAAATTAATCAGCATTCACTGAAAAAAATTACAACCCTGGGGCAAAACAGTGATACATGACCACTTTTCCATAGGTGATATAACAAGCAAGTTGGCAGCAAACCATCCCGGAATGCAAGGATCACCAATTTACATCTTTAGATCTACAGAAAACTATTTCTTTAGGCTGTGCAGCTGAGACAAATGACACTCCTATTGCTACACCGAGGCGGTAAAACCATGTAACTATAAAAACTTTTAAGCATTAAGATCTCATATTTAAGCACAAAAACAGTCCACTCACAGACTGACCATCACTCTAGTTACCTTTGAGCGTTTAAAAGTTTTCACTGCTCCATTCTGGACACACGGTGCACTCTTGCCAATGTACAAAGGGTTGTGGAAGAGCAGGCGGTCCCTGCTTGTAAACTGAAGAGACCAGTCCCAAACACAAGGAAATCTGAGGCCTTTCTCATCACCCAGCTGAATATTTTTGCTTATGGCAAATTCCTGCAAGAAGTTAACATTCAAGTATTTTAAAAATCAAATAAGTCTATTTATAAATCTTACCTATAAGCCAGTGTGTAACTACTAGACAAAAAAGAACAAAGATGTAATTTAGAGGTGGCTGTGGATCAAGGCAACAGAGCAGCAAGACAGAGGAAACACCTGTACCCTGGCTTTCAATTTGTGCAACGCAGGATTAATATTACTAGGCAAAAGAAAAAATTTTTATACTAGTAAATTAATTGTTTACTCTTAGCCCCCCCGCCCCAAATTATTATTCCAGGAGTATGTCCGTCAGTGCTCTGCTTCTTTGTAAGGTAGTTACCTACAATTTCAAAGGGAAATGTTTTTAAAAAAACTCAAGTTTTACTTTTATCAGCCATCAAATGTATTCTGCACACAGTTCTGGTAAGTTCCAGTTTTCAAACCCAAATGTGTTTAGTTTTCTAAATACCTTCATTGTCCATTACTACTAAAAACCCCATGCAGTCTTTTCCAATTTTTCAACTACTTAAAAGAAAGGTCAAGAGATTTCAAAGTTTGCCTCAAGCATGAAATTCTATTTTATTGCCTGTCATCCTGCTTCATCAATCCCAGATACAAATCTATTTCTTAGAGGAGTACAAATAATAACATACAATAACAGAGCTTTTCTGGAAAGAAAAAGAAGACTTTCTCCTTGAATAGTTAGTCACTGTCTATACAAAGATCACCTGAGAGGACATTCTTATCAGATTCATCTGAGAAACTGAATATTTTGCCCTGAACACTTTGTGACATTTGGAAAACAGAAAGGAATACCACTTAGTTGAGATGGTGCTATTTCCAAAAGGGCACACTGAGGTGTCTGGTTTAAAAGGCAGATGTGAAACTTCATACTCACAGTGCTCTCCTTGACTCGCTGATGAGGACAATTGAAAAGGAAAGTGCCAAACAATGAGATGCGTGCACTGTCATACAGTATGGTCAAGTACATCTCAGAAAACTCAAAGGCTGCTGGGTATTGCTCCAGCAGCTGCCAAACACAGTCAAGAAACATCAAGAACAAAGGAGACTGGGGAAAAAAAAAAAAAACAACACCAGAATTATTAGTTTAGCATAAGCTTTTCCAAAGTTATACAGAATTCTTTGCATTTGGTGCTCCCCTAGGGCATTCAGCTATACCCCTGGAACATTTCTCAACAGGGTAAACTATTTGGAGTTTTGTTTCTTTTATGATTTTATGCAACTGTAATACCCTGTGTTCCTGTTTAGTTAGTTTCACAACCAACTATATCAACTGGCTTTCTCAGTGTTATACTCCCACAGCTTTTCTATAAGCATCTATAAGCAGCCAGACAGATCTTTCCTGGACTCTCATCATAATCAACACAGCCACAAAAACATTTTCTGCAATGTCCCTCATAATTCTCAAAGTAGTGTTTGTATGAACTTTCCTTACTACTTGGCCTTATTTTCACAATGCATAGCCACATTAACTTCTCTACACTTTCTAGTTCTTTCCACAGTGACCCACGGATGGCAAAAGTATAAACTATCATTTTTACAAAGCTTTAGAAATATTTTCTTCTTCCTAGTTCCACTCTTCTGTACAACCTTTCTTAGGGTCTAAATACCTGCTTTCTTGTTTATCGCCCATTGTTATTTCACTGGGGCCTTTTCATGGGTAACACAGAAGCAACATAAAAACCTAGCAACATTTGGTTGACCTGGTGATTCACCAATTCTCACGTGGCTACAGAGGATAAAGAAAATCTCCCTCTATCCCACACAAAGACTCATTTTCTCTGGCATAGTTTCATGGAATTTGAAAGTATTAGGAAATGGTTTTACTTCAGGATTTCTGCATGAAAAGATATTCAGGATGACATTAACCAGATACTGTTACCACATGCAAATACAATTCATGTTACCTCTTTGTCTGATCTCTTCAAGTGGTTACACCTATCTAGAAACTGATATCCTGCCATGACCCATTCCTTCTGTATTAAGCTTTGAAATCCAACAATTGTTCGAAAATAGGGATCCAGCATAACTTGAATGAGAGAAGCAGCAAGACAGCTCAGGTCCCGTCCCTCTTCCTCTGTGAATAACATACAGAATGCAGGAAATATGTAAGGTATATATGCACAGATACAGATTTAGATCTTGAAGAACAACAAGTGGCAACTAGGTCTAGTATTTTCCTCTGAATATCTTTTAAAGCATGCTTTTTTGTGGCTGTTATTGTTCTCACAGTTCCAAAAAAAAAAAAAAAAAAAACACAAAAATCCACTTTTTTTTCCCTCAACTGAGACTTATACTATAGAAACCAGATTGCTGCTCTATCAACCACAACAACCCATTCATGAAGAACAAATTGGCCACCCAAGCACTTGGTATTTAAACCTAGAAGAGCTGAGAAGGAGGGCAGGGTGTTCATGTTGCTGAAAATTTTAAACATATTTTCCACCCTGAAGCAGTTTTTAGAAGGTCATTACATGGAAAGAGTGGCCTAGACCAGATGAACAGGTCTTGTAAACATTAGAGTGATTACAGAATTTCTGATCTTGATATGACCAAGTTATTCAGTGGGGTTTTTTGTTTGTTTGTTTTTCCTGGAATATGTGTTTGCACTTATGAAACAGGCACCACTGTTTATGAAACTTTTCTATATAGGATCTCTGAATAAAACTGGTACTGGTTGTGCAGGAAGTATTAACCTTGTGTTACACAACACAAAAGTTCACCCTAAAGTATTGATTCTATCATACCATTATCAGAATAAAACCCAGGAAGACTCAAAGTGAAATATTCCTCAGATGCT
Organism: Heliangelus exortis; assembly: GCF_036169615.1. NCBI lineage: Eukaryota > Metazoa > Chordata > Aves > Apodiformes > Trochilidae > Heliangelus > Heliangelus exortis. The sequence continues at coordinate 17,049,759 of NC_092432.1, read as the reverse complement.
ATGTTCAGATATGTAACAAAATTATTTTCCTTTCTAGTTTCTCAAATGCCTAAAATATTTAGAAAAAAATGATATATATATATATATAAAAAGACTATTTTATTTTATCTCAATGTGTTTATCTAGATTATGATACTAATGCAGGCTACATGGTCATATTACCTTGTAGAACTACAGAAACATGCTTACACTCCATCATATAGACAAGTTCTGCAGAATGCTTCAAAAACAATCTAGACAGGAAAAGAAAGTGATACATGCATTAATATTATTAACAGATAAACTCTGTAGAAGAAGAGAAAAAATATTTGGGATACCTCTATTTCCCTAACTCATATACTACAATAAGTTGAATCCTTCAACTTATTCACTGCTTATTTACACTGGTGAAAGTTTTTGTATTTCATTCTTCATATTTTAATGAACAGTACAAACCTAATATACTCTAACCAGCGAGTATTTTCTAGAGAAGACAGCCACTTCTCTTCTGTTTCTTCAAAAGGCTCTGCAAGAAGGAAAGTAATTACACTGTAGAACAAAAGTAATTACAATGTAGAACAATTTCAAGTATCTGTTCCTGCTGGCCAAATCTATTAGAATTTGTGGCATTTCAAGAAAATAACCACCATGAAAGGACAGTCCAGCATACCATTAACACACAGCTGCTTGAGTTTGATATGTGCAGCCTGAACCTCTTGGATGTTGGGGAGACTCTTGTCCAGATCAGATTTGTAAACGTCACTTCTCAGGGGATGGCTTCGAGTTATTGCATTACAAATCCTAAGGAAGAAAAAGAATTTCCATTTTATTGTTGGAGAAAAACAGTCTTTCAAGAAATATGCCATAGTCTTCAACTGCAAACAACTAACACCACTTAAAACATGAGGCTTATTTTAAAATGAAACACCCACAAAGTTTTCCAGTTTGTATGCAGGAGATATATTGCTCCTACCACAAAGCAACTGACTCAAATATTTTTGGTATCTGCTAGTTACAAAACAAAACAATGGAAATGCTGAATCATTAAAACAGTATCTTGGGGAAATGCAAATCTTAGGCTTACCTCCAGTCAAATAGCTCTCATTTTTTAAATTTTCCTTACTTATTACTAAAATCTTTCTAAATAAACTGAGCATAAAGTTTGGAAAGGCAGGAATGCTGAGTGCTCCAGCCTAACGACACACAATGCAAGCATTTGTACTACTGAGAAACAAACAAAACCAAACAAACAAAAAACCCCAAAAACCTACAAATTAAATCAAAGAACAAAAAATACCAAGCTAGTAAACTACCTATGCAAGGCTCTAAATGCATTCATCTTTCACCAAGAACAGTGAACGACAAGTATTTCACAAAAATACCACGTGCACCAAGGCACTCAATGTATAGAATTGTTTTTCCCAATGCCACAAATGTATTAACTGATTTTTACTGTGCCTTGCTTAAGCAGGGAAGAAAATCACAACCAACAAAAGTTGTATTACAGGTACATAAATAGATAAGATTAAATCCAATCCTTTTATGATTAAATTCTGTCACCTGAGTAAGTAGCCACCTAAAAAAGAAACATCCTTTACAGTTTGAAAAATTACTCAGTATTTGAAACTGAAGTTGACTTTGAAATGACATTGTGTCAGAACAGTAATCAGGGAACAGGTTTCAAAAGCTGCTGCCACTGCCTGAGGAAGCAAGTACCTTCTTAATCACTGATCTCCACATACATTATGCATAGTCACCTCTTGTGTTACCCTTCACATCCGATTAAATAACAATGTAACTATTCATTTACCTTTGATCAATCCTTCTTTGTTGCAATACATCTTTAATGTTGGCCATTCTTACTAGGGCACTGCCGTTGGGGTGATTCCAGGACCATAACTAGTATGGGGAAAAAAACACACAAAAGAAGCAACAGATTAATGTGGTTAGTGTTATTCCATAGGATTTTCTTCTCAATGCTACACACAAAACCACGTAAATTGGCATGTGTTTTTTTAAGATAAGTATTGTACAATGATCACAAACATTGACAGAATACTAAGATTAAACTTACTGGCATTCGTCTCCCAATAAAGGAGTAGGAGTATAGCTTGAGGTCTTGATCTGCTAAGGAAGATGGAACCACAAAATATTCCGGAAGGCTTGGGGAAGAAAACATGATACAAAAGGTTAACTTTCTCTACCTATTTTTAACAGCTTCTCTCTTGCTGCTATGTTGTCTTCCCAACTCTGTCCACCAGCTCCTAACAGGACAGTGCTACCCAGTTGTCCTGTCTGTTCGCATGATCTGACACATCAGTGACACAGCTATGATGGATTTTTTTACAAAATGTGCGTGTTGTGGGGCAAGTACAAAAGCAGGAAAGCAAAAGATGCCCAAATGTGACATTTCCTTATTGGCAACACCTGAAGGACCTTTCAACTGAGAGCCTCTCTAGAATGTGGCACATTTAAGATGTGAAGTTCACAGTTAGGTAGGATTGAGGCTCTGGTAGAGGATGCAGGAAAAGACAGTACAATCACCTTGTTTTCTTCTAGCTGCACTATGAAAGAAACTCACCAAGTGGATATCATGTAACCTTCATTGACTGAACAAACTCTCCACTCAGATGCACCTGTCCTTTTGATTTCTCTATCCCAATCCGAGTAAGTTTCAAACAAAGGTGTCTGCTGACCACTGGCACTGCCGATGCCGCCGCCGCCACCACCTCCTGGGTCTATTCCATTCACCTTCTTTGCTAGGAAAAGAAAATTCATCAATGCACATTTAGAAAGAAGATAAAAACCCCCAAACTCTTCCTAATTACAATAATGAGCCACTGGACTCATTGAGTCACATTACCAATTTTAATCACACCAGATCAGTAATTTAATGACAGCTTGGAGGCACATGAAGATAATGTTTAATTTGCAGTTTCAACATACAAGCAAAACTGGTGCATTGTGCTGCTTGATAAAAAGCGTGACATATTAACACCCAGGAGTCTATGTTATCTTCAGCCAGAGGATTTCTCTCTTCAACATGCCAAAGTTATACACATTTTAAAAACATAACCCCTCTATTTAGGCACCTTATTAGGAAGGCAAAATTAAAATTTTGTAATTTCAACAGCTTCAAATGACCGCTGTATTAATAGAAAAAAAAAATAAATGGAAGGCCAGATTAAAATATACATATTTTTATACATATTCATTTATATGGATGAAAAAAAATGGCCTGCCATTTTGTGTTTAGTGACCAAGACAACAATACACTCTGTTACTAATACAGAAGGATCTCCTTTGCTGGTTGCTCCTTAGGTGCCAAGGAGGCCATCAGCTACAACAAAGAAGACTACGTGTTGCTTCTTGACACTTGGAAGTCAATTTGCACTTTCCAGTCAACATTGCCAGCTCCCCCATGAAAGTTCCAAGGTCTAGCGTAGGTTTTCTGCCCAAATAGCAGAACACAGCATTATGGCTTCACTGTCACCTCAGTTTTTATGTCTATCAACTTAATTCTTGCACTAGTACTCAGACTTCTTGTTCTGAAGAAAACTTGACTGAAATCAGAATGAAGTAGTGGTTCAAAGACAGTATACAGAGAAATTTAGTTGTTCAAAAACGGTATACAGAGAAATCTGATAAGTGCAAAACATTTTACATTTTTACCTTTCATTAACAGGTAATTAATATGCTTATTAATTATAGCCGTGGAAAAAATTATTTATGTGTACACCAGAACAATGCAGGCTCTTTATGTTCCTCAAGAAACACAAAGACAGCGTTTACTTCACAGGCAAAGGAAGTCACAGAACCCAGTCCTGGAACTGTAAGGACAAAGCCAGAGACCTAAGCTACAAACACCAGGGATTACAATAAGAAAACTCCACAACCAAAACCAAAGGTATTTTGAACTCTCTTCTCCAGCAACTTCACCATAGCAGAACAGCCATATTTTGCCGTTCCAGTCTGGTGCTCCCAAGGAACATTTTTTTACCCACCTTAAGTAATTCTTCCACTAGGTATTTTTCATACTGCAAATTACGTTTTAAGGAACAGAGTAAAGGCAACTTTGTGACATACTAACATTTTCCTCACTCTCCATTTTAACATCTTACTGTAACTTTATCTGCAAAATGGATTCCTCCCTAGTAATGCTACAGTACATGAACCTTAAAAAACACCTGTTTTATCATCAGGTAAGAATGTGTATGTGTAATTCTGTGTGCAATATGATCAGATGCATGCTATTTCTCGTGCATTTGCAGGGTAGTCATGTATGCACCTGCATGAAAAGCATGCATTTTTGTGCAAATTTGAGGGCCTGTGCTCATAATGCCACAACATTAAAATTTTGTTAATATGCAGGTCAGTGGTTTCTAATGCCAGCTGCTGAGTAAATGTTTCAGTACCACAGAACTGCATCAATGGCACTTTCTCCATTTGGAGGCTTGTTAAGGCTAGAAGTGAGAGTCTTCAGCTGTGTATTGGCTGGGGAACACTAAGCAGTGACCGCACAGCGTTACACTAGAAATGAAGTTCCAAAGGCATCTTTTTCAGGCTTACCTAACTGACAAGGTTCAGTTGGAGATTGGCCTTGAGCAGAGAGGGTGTGCTCCAACTCAGCAGGGGTGGTGGAGGTTTTGAGTGGTAAGAACTGCCTAGTATGCCTCTAGGAAAGAAGGTATGGAGTCCCAAGTTGCACAAATCCTCCTGCAATACCACCAGAAGAGAAACTTATTCCCAAAAGAAGGGCAGGTGAACAAGCCTGCCTGATGGGAGATTAGCTAGGTACCTAGTGTACCAATATAGACATACAATAGGAGGATGGAAGCGTGAATCAAGAAATAAGAGTATTCATGCTGCATGGGGAGTTTTCTGTCATTTCCGACAGGAAAGACATTTCTTCTGATTTTGCTCATTAATGCCTGTCGCAATGAATGACTTACAACCCCAAGTAAGAGGTTGGGTGCAGGACAAGCCAATTTTATTACCCCTGGAGAAAGCCTCAAATGCTTTTTGCCACTGCTTCTAGACATACGTCTTACTAAAAGTACCTATTATGAACTAGGAAAAAGAAACAATCAAAATACTTTTACACTTACCTGGATTATGATACATTTCTCCAACATATTCAAATGCAAAGAGAAGCTGCAGATCTGTTGGCTGAGAATAATGAGCTATTGCAAGGCACACCTAGGAAAGAAACATTTATTACTGTTACAGACATAGAATTAAGACAGCATGAAATACAAAGAGCAAAACATAATAATTAGTCTTCTGATGTTTTATTTCTGTATCTTGAGAGAAGTGAATTAAATACTTAAGCATATTTGCTGAGAGACCATTACTGTAATCATAGTAGGTATGTGACCATCAGTCCAGATTAATTAACTGATAAGGGCTAACTAATTTTTGAAAGAAAAGTCACTGCAACAGGAAGTGATTGTCAATCAACAGTGACAAGAAAGGACTTTGAACTACTATACTGTGCCTGCCTACTTGCAGTATAGACATAATGAGAATAGAGAAAGAGCACACTGCACAGGTGGTGAGCACAGAACAGCAACATCTCATTTATAATTAGGCTTTTGATATAGGTTTGTCTTTTTAAAAATAAAGAGGACTTATTAGCATAGTGTAAGAAGCTACAAATGGCAATACCAAGTCAGTTTACATGGTCCAACCTAGCACTCTGTTTGTGACAGTGGCCAGGAATCAATGACTGGGGAAGAGGTAAAATAGAAAAAGCACATAGTGAAATTTTACCAGGCCATTTTTCAACAGTTCACAGTTTAGGCACTTCCTGAACTAAAATCTGGTACAATATTGAACAATATTTGACAAACCTTACGTACATAAGTTGTCAGCTGGGCCAAGAGATCTTTGAAGTGTGATTTCCCCTTACAACAGCCCAGTTGGCTCTTCTCTGAAGTATCAAATTTAACAAAAAGTTTGGATCTAATTAAATTTTTTTTTTCTTTTCCCCATACAAGCATCATTGCTACCCAAAACTCAACTTTTAAAAAACTTCTGCTCTTGGAAGGGAAAACAGAGAAGTGCTCTTTGAAAACTTACAGGACCTGTGTCAATTCTGCATCTCATTAAGTTGTATTCCAAAATTATGAAGGGCTTTGCTGAACATAAATGAAAAGCAAATTTTCTAGAAATGAAGAACAGATTTTTGTCCAAGTTGCTTGGAAGTAACTAACTCACAGCGTGAGAAATTCCATGTGACAAAGTTTTTAATTTGGGACAAAGACAATATAAATTCACATTATTACCATCTAAAATTTTCTTCCTTCCCTTCAACTCTAAAACTTTTGAAATTTGGCAATGTGCTGACACAAATTATTCACTGCTTAGCAGTTTTCATTTTTATTTTTTAAAAACAAATTGTTTTCTGTTAGTGAAGGACAGTTATCTTACTGTCATAGACATAACTAAATGATCTGCATGACACACAGCTGAGCCACCCACAGCCCTGTGCCACAGGAAAAACAACTGAGAGCACACTTATGCTAAGTTCTGTATGGAGAAACCTCTGATAGTTTGTATACAACACATATGGCATTAGTGTTCACCATGTTTTATTTTCCTTTGGCTTTGGATGGAGACATTCTCCACTATTTATAAAACCAGTAATGGCTGTCAATTAATTTGAGAAGAAAATGGTTTGTCACAAACATTTCCCAACAAAAAAATTCCTATTCAGTCTTGGAAGAACATGTTCTTTAACTTTTCTCCCCCAATTTTCAGTTCTACAATGAAACTACAGAAAAAGATAGAGGACAGGACATTTCAGGGCAGGAATAGGGGAAGACGCCCCCAAAAAACACAAAGTGTCACTAGGAATATTCTAGTATGATATTTCAAATGAGCATTTATAATCTCATTTCCAGGATTTGGTAAACATTTTAATAACTACCATAAAGTACCTGGAAGCTAAGTTCATCCTGTGATTTCAGTGTACAAATCAAAGCTGAAGACAACAGCTATTCCATAATACTTGGCCTCTTCAAACAGACCACTTTTGCCTATCATTCACAATGACAGAAGACAGAAATCTGTGTATGTACATAATTTTTTTTCCATGTAACTTTACACTACAGTAACTGACATTCAAAGAGCTGCTACTCATCTTCATTTATGGGAATGAAGGATTAAAGCCTTTTACTATGCTGATCTGCTCTCAAGGCTTGAGGATGAACTGCTAGACATTAAAAATTCCATTGTGCTGTCAAGTAACATAATAGAAATACAGTAAAACCTATTTTTAAAAGCAGCAGATGAAAGCTCTGTCATTTACTTGCCATATTTGAGGAAGAGAGTATTTGAGCACTATGTTAAATGGTGTAAAACTGCAAGGGGGACATGGTCAGCATTCAGATCTGGTTCCCATACTGTGCTTGGGAAGCTGGTAGCTGAAAAATGCTCACAGGTGTTCCACAGTATAGCCCTAAATCTCAATACCAGGTACTGCACAACCTGTAGATTACAATATAGGGCCTCTGATTCTGTTATTTACTATGTTTATCCTCCTATTAATTTTTACATTTAAGACAAATTCCAGTCATATGTACACAAGTGTTAAAGTCATGCAGATTTTCAATTTATTCCTCACTAAATCTATATAGTAGTTTTACTGTCAGAAAGTTTCAAAACACAAACACATTCCAGATCTCAGCAGATTACCACTGTAAGTAGAAAGCTCTTAAACTGTGAGACAAACATGTTTTACAGGAAATGTTTTCATATCAAACTCAAAAATGTTTGGTATTCTTGCCAATTTCCAATTGTGTGAAGCTGAAGATATTTAGGCTCAATCAAATAACAAGAGATTAAGCTGCTTGTTGGAAAGTTCATTTATGGCTGTACAATGGCTGCAATTATTTCAGAGTACAAAGGCCATTTCCCTATGTTGGTGCTCCCTGTTCAACCCCTATCTGAGAAAATTACATGATACTTTCAGGTCAAGCCCTCCTCCTCTTCCTCAACAGGAATTTTACCGAGGACAAGAGCTTCAAAACATTGCTTATGCTCTTGGAAAATCCAGTTTTGAACAGTCATATTTAAGTTAGCATAGCCTTGCATTTCATCCCCTTCCCTGAGCCAGGCAACCTGTCTTAAGAACTCACTGGAATGATGCTGTTTTCCCTTGCTACTAGAATCCATATTTAGAGTGGACATACATAGCAGAAAGTCATGCAGCCAGATCAAGTCCTATGCACAGACTTTATTCATCTTTTTAGGCAGGAAGTGTCCTTGGGAAAATAAGCTTTCAGGTAACAAGGCTTTCAGCCCTAACCATTGCTGAACTTTCTCCAGGCTGCTATGAGTTATCTAATTGGTTTTTTTTTTTTTTCCTTCTAGAAAAATTCCAGTACCAGCTATACACAATACTTATTTTGGTTAGAGTACAAGCAAACTACACAAGAGGAAACAGCACAAGGATTTCAGATCCAGAAATAGCTTTCTACATATGAGAATCCTTGTCAATGTGTTTGAAGTCAAATTACAGGTTTCCTAAGCCACAAGTTTTAAATTACACTGGTATTTGTAAAATAATTTAAGTTTACTTATGAGAAGTTTTCATCACCACCTCCAATCCCATTCTGAAGACCATAAAGATTATAATATCTTCTCATGCATTTCCAGTGTCTTGAGGTATTACCAATTTTGTGATCTGTTTAAACCATTAGAACAAAGTGGTACAGAAGCTGGGGAGAGGGGGATTAACAAAACAAAACAAAACAAAAACCAACAACAAAAAAAAGACACTGAAAAGGGTCAGTGTTATTTGTCCAAAACTGGTTCTTATTACTCCTCATAACAATTAGGAAAAAAAGTGTTCTGCTCCATCCCAAGTGTTATGACGTGTGAGAAGGCCAGTTTTGATTACACAAAACAAGATTTGAATTAAATTATTTCTCTTCTGTTTGGATTAAGCATGCTCTTCTGAAACTGCTTGCATACTGATTTAAATAGGCTTCCTGAAGGCAAAGAGCTGAGAGTTCTGCAAGAGAAAGGGACAGAGAAAATGGAGATATATTTAGGAGACCTGATTCTAGGGCGTGTGCCACTCTGGTGCACTGCCAAGATTCACATGCATGGTGAGGCAACACACGATGCATCATCAAGCTGTCAGAAGACCTAAAGCCTCACCTTTTAATACTTTTTCATTTCTTAGTCCAATGTCAAGCATTGCACTGGCCAGAAATTAGCAAGAGTTTTCAGTTTGACTGTTTGTTATTTTTGGAACAAAAAAACTCCTTTAAGGACTGTGAAATGTTGCTTCTTTCACACTGCCTAACTCAAGACTTCCCCAACTTGCTTACCCTTGCTTCCCCATCCTCCACTTCCTCCCACACCCATCTGGCTTTCCTTCCTTTGGAGACTCCATAGCTTTATTTTAGAGACAAAACAGATTTAATCTGCCTAACACTGATGACTGCAAGTTTCCATTCCCTCTATTATTCCTTAACTCCAAAATATCTATTAATAAAAATGAAGAAGAAAATATTTACTTGGTGGATTAATGCTGAAACTATTTTATTAGCATGTTTTGGCTGCAACTGATGTTGAAGGTATTTTTCTAGTAGAACTAATTTTTAAGCTTCTAATTCACCCCAAAATAAACTAATTCACCTCAAAATTCAATGTATTCTTCCACTGTTTTTCTGCTTAATGGCAGACAAACCTATGAAAGTTCTACCAATATGACCCAAGCATCATGTCTGTATGTAATTAGATCTGAAGCCTGACTGACTTTTTTGGATCCTTCTTTTCTAAATCTTCAGCTCTAGTACATCACTAAGGGTTACTCTCCCTTCTGCCCTGTTCAGCAAATACAGGCACTTCCTTAGAAACCGATTATGTTTCCCTCACCAACACCAATTTATGGAACTGAATTCTGCTGAGCACTTATATTACTTTCAGGGAACCATGTATGAAAAAAATGACTAAACTGTATAAATCCAGTACCTTTTCTGCTTGTAACTGTTACATATATTTAAAGCTTGTTTTTATATAGTAACTGTCCAGTGTATTTCTTCCATTTCTGAATTTATTGCTCTGAACCAAATACTTGCTAGCATCTGGCTACAAGGTAGAGACATTTATACTCCCATATTTGAAGTATGTATTTTAGTAGGAAGATTTCATTTTGATCTACCAGTACTTTACTCATAGGATGATACTCCTCTGTATTACCAGGATAAAATTGTTTAAAAATCTCTGCTCCAATTTGTATAGCTGACAGTATTTATGTAAAATTTACTCAAGCAAAATGTAGCTCTTTATAATATAGAAAGACTAACATGGATCTCTCTTGCAGAGATTGTAATGTTAACTGCAACCTTTCCTTTTGCTGTTTTTTAAAACTTGAAAAAGGACTTGAAAAACTTCATTCATAAAAACTTCAGATGTGATCATAGCTTGCACAATTCACCAATTCCAACACAAATTCTGAGTTCTGCAGTTTATCAACATTAAGCATCCTAGAAAAACTCTGTAATACACACAATTTATCCAGTTCATTTGCTACTCAGAATGTCTTTGTATCTAGCTCAAAAATGAGCATGAGCAAATTTCTGAGGAAAAAACCCAAAAACCTGAAAATTATTTTGATTTTCCTCAAAAAGAGGACATAAAGACCACACAAAGAGAAAGAGAAGCAAGAGAACATCCAGTGGTGGGCTAACACAGTAACTATGGTCCTGAACTTCATTTTCTGAATTAACTGGGCTCGTTTAGCTGTGCAATAATGAGGACTGCAGGAAACCACTACCAGGAAGGTAATCACAGACTCAGTCTTGCCAGTGACATAATGAGCAGCAGCCGGAAACTCATCTTGGAACATTCACACTAGACATGAAGAAAAACATGCAGAACTGGACCAGGTTATCCACAGAGGGAGAAGGTTCTTCATCCTTGGTGGCTTTCAAGACACACCTGGACAAAACCACAGCTAACTGGATCTCATCCTGGCACCTCTGAAGAGGAAGGTGGAAAAGGTAATCTCCACAGGACCCTTCCATGCACTGCCTCTGACTCCATGATTAATTCTCTATTACAACATGCTCCCAGTCAGAACACTGGGACAGGCTAGCACACTCAGACAAAGAAGAGTAATTCCCTCTCATCAGAACTCATTTATACCTAAATCTTGGTCCTCACTACAAATGTTACAGATGCTACTGCCACACAATTTCTAGGCAGACAGCTACCAATGTTTTCATGCATAAATAGCTGGATGTAAATCTGTATTTACAGAGGCCCATCAGAACTATAAGGAGACTTGACCACCTTCCTTTGTTTTTAAACAACAGGAAAACCTTGCTAGTTTATGCTACTGGAAGGGCAGGAACAGAAACCAGATAAAGATCTTTCAAGAGTGTGGTGCTAGGAGGTCATTTAAATGCCAGAAACAACAAAATTAACTCCAAGCAATATCCCATCTAAGACCATTCTAGTGGTGTTACCCAGCATCCCAAAATAATGCAAAATGGTGACAGAAGAAACATGACCTAGAGACCTGATGCTAACAAAATACCGCTATTATGGAAACATGAGTTTAACAGAATCTTATCTCTCTTAGGTAACAGTGTCCTTTTGTGATATACAAAGTTGCAGTAACCTACTTGATGCATAAAAATTGCAACAGAAGCAACACAAGCCAGTACCACCATTTGTGCAATTGTTTTCCTATTCCTCTAGTGAGCACGTTCTGGTATTTGAAAATATCAGCTTTCAGTTATCACCAGAACAGTCTTCATAAATGCACATATTCAGATTCTTCTGGAGCTCTAGAACTAGCCATTTTTCCAAGCAAAAAAAATATGTCAGACCATGTAATTATAAATGTATCAAGTAACTTCCTTCATAAAAATGTTTCACTTTTTGCTCTTGCTTAAGTAAATGCAGCACAAAAGGTGCTAATGAGATGCTGAGCTTATGCTTTCTTCCTCCCTCCTCCAGGCTTATCACTCCTCTTGGCTGTGGCAGCCAATCACGAACAGTTGCCACTCCAGGGAGATTTCATAACAGCTGAGGAAAGGAGACTCACTGCCGAAAGATTACCAAACATGAAAGGTTACAAACAGCAAAGGCAGCAGGCAGGGAGGAACCTAGAAAAGTATCAAGGAAAAAAAAAAAGCCTGGTCCATTTCTGTGCTCCTGCCCACAGGCCCTAAGAGAGTGTCAGAAGTGAAGAAGTGATCAACCGGTTCATCGGTTGCTCCATCAGTAACTGCAAGCAGACTTGTGTCTGGACAGATGGTTCTTAGGACTTGCAGGGTTAAGCTCAAACTTTATCCTACTGAGAAGGCAAATTCTTTAAGCTCTGTGAGGAAATTGGGTCATTCCTTATGAAACCATTGCTGTGCCACGCCTGGCCATGAAGCGGTGCCACATAGGTGGGAGGAGCTGAAATAACCTGTGGCACTGATCCAGAACAAGGAACCCAGGGAGCTTATGGCACATGGATTAACCACCTCTGCTCAGCCAAAACTTACCTAGACCTCTCCAGGTTAATTAACACTATATGCCTTTTTTGTAACTTACACTCACGACTGATAAAACTGGGGAAGGAATGAAATTTCGAGGAATGTAAGGACAGAAGTAATTCCTCTTGTTGAGGTATGCAAGTCTTTTCTAAGAAAATGTTGAAAAAGAACACAGTTTTATGTAGATTAGACCAACTGGTCACTGCAACAGTTCACTAGAGAATCTGCTGCATGAAGCAAGTAAAAGTGTAAATATAAGACAGTATACTTTACCTACAGGTAAACTAAGCTTATGACTTTCAGAAAATGTATCAAAGTTACAAACATTTTCCATAAAAATACAAACAACTTTTGCACAGCTGCAATGCAGTAGTCCAGCTGCAGTCTTTAAAAACATTTGTTTAATAAATTGGTAATATTTATAAGCACAGCAGGTATGACAAGGAATACATGCTTATCTTACAGGAAAAGAAATAGTTAATAAAGCCTGTGAAATTTTTTACCTAATAAGTTTGACTCAAAATCCAGGTATTCTCCTGTAAGAGATTGTGATTCATTTGTAATTCTCCACCTCTAGTCCTTTAACAAAACACAATTGTTCTTCTCAGGACATCTGTTTCTACATGTAATAACTACATAAGAAGATATCAATACCTTTTTTGCACTTTCAGGACCTGCTTCATCAAAACGATATCGGACAATACGGAAGTCTTTGCAATAAATTATTAATTCAGTTGGATTAAATTTCAGTTTTTGGTTGGGACCAAGGACTTTCTGTTTCCTCTTGGTGTCATTCACTGCAACAAAAAGACAAAGTTACTGGACTGTGTTTTATAAGTATGAAACATGACTGGCTCTAACATATTCAGTGATGCTGCTACCAGCAGATTTTCATTTAATAGTGTATTTCAACTGTTTGATTGATGGGAGAAAATCTAAAGATCCTCCTGTTATTAATCTCCTTTCAAACAAGTGGCTGCATTAATATTTCCAGATTTTTGTCCATCAACAACTTTAAGAAAAAAAAAAATAAAAAAAAATTACCACATAGTATTCTCAGGAGCAATTTCTGTTCCCTGACAATCCATTGCATATGCTGCAATGCCCTTCTGGTATACAGTAGCTGGCATATGTGATTATTTTTAACATTTTTTTTGTTTAAACATGGATATAGAAAAAAATTGTTGGGACTTAAGACTAAGATCAACTCATTTTTACATCAAAGTCAAGAATGTAAGTATAGTAAATTACCAGCTGGTCTATACCTACAGACACAGGCTGACTCCTGGCTGATGTACACCCTTTTCAAACAGAGAAAGTTGTACAAAGCAAACATCACAGGAGTCACAGAGATTTCATTTGCCTAACTGGGAAAACTGAGGGATGCAGCTGTTGAGTGATTAACTCCCATAGCTGCCTGGTTGCAAGTATCTTCTGGGTTAAACTTAAGTACTTCAGAGTGTTTTAGGACACCTCCAGCTATTCACATTCAGTATAACTACAGCCATCAAGCAACTGCTTCTGCAGTGTGGGTGAAAATCACCCTTTATTTCCTGATAGCAAAAGTTTATGCTTCACTACCATTCAGCTAAGCCTGCATATGCAGGATTGAACAATTATCCCTGATGTGGCAGAAAATACTGCCTTCTCCCTCTAAAAAGCTTCCAACCTTGATGCAAAAGCTGAACAGAAAAGGTTCCTAGAGCATCTCTACCATTCTTCAACTCAAACTGCAAACATTCATACTATTTGACAGTTAGGGAAACTTGTGCAAAAGCATAATCTAGGCTCTGTCTGCCCTCAGGTTTCAAAATAAAAGCTGTCTGTAGTCAGCTATCTGTAGAACAATTGTTCAAATCTGGCTGGCTTTCCTCCCCTGTTTAGCCAAATTTATTACGTGGCAGTTTGTACAAGGTGTTAAGTAAACAGATTGCAACCTCCCATTCATATACATCTCTCCATAGGAAACTCCTTAATAGATATGCAACACTGCTACTGTTTTGTCAGTTCTACCGGGTGTTTCTTTAAAGGGGCAACAAATGTGGGCCAGTGCAATACCAAATAACAGGTCAAAAGCATCTCTTAAGTAAAAAAAAAAAAAAGACTTTCTTCATAAAGTTCTCAGATACTTCTCACTTCATAGTGAGTAGAAACAGATTACTGATAACTTTGGGCACTGAAAAATTGTAAGTAAGGATTTTTTTATCTGTAGGCAATTTAAATTAAGTATTCAACTGCCCATGTCATAATCAAGATTTGAAAAATTGTCAGATGAAATTCTTCGATTACAAGATGAAAAAAATACCTAACAGGTAAGCCTAAAGCATCCACCAAATCAAAAACACATTCTTCAAAATAAATATTCTGTATGTTATTTCTTCAGATTAAAATGTCTATTTTCGTTTGTACATTTTTTTTGAGGACCAATAACTACTAACTTGCTAAGAATGCGACAAGATTGAAAACTCAAGCATTTATGTTGTTGGTTATTCCAAGTATGTGTAAACTGCATGCTTATGTGCTTTTGGCAATCCAGTATATTTAAATGAACAAGATTCAGCTGCTTGAATATGAAACATTTGTAAAAATTTTGTTCTTATATGACAGGTACTTATGCCAGAACACCTCTTGATTCAGTATTACAGTTATATTCAAAACTAATATAAGAACCCAGCTGAATAAGTCTCATACATGGCACCAAGTTTTATTCAGCTTTTAAGGCTTTTATCCTAATTTTAAATAAATTGGATTCTTCAAACCTTGAAAGATTAATGACATCTGCACAGCCTCACAAGCACTTCAGTGTTTTGACCTGCATTAAAGCCTGTCAGAACCACTATTTCTGTCATACCTGTGACAATCTGCTCGATGCATGTTAACGGGACATCATGTTCACCAAGGAGGAGGTTTTTATAATGGAATTTCTGAAACACACGAACTCATAGCAATTAATTGCACTTCTGCAGGTCACAACGAGATATACAGGACAACTTTGAAGAAACTATGATAATCATGCATGCCTAGACCTTTCTGACATGTATCACCCTTGCCTGTTCACAGGCAATAAGAGGCTGTGCTAGTGAACACACACCCAACAGATCAGGAACCCCAGGGGAGTATGCACAATAACCCCACTACCTGCAATGAAATCACTTGTCTCAAACACTGCTGGTACAAATTCAATACAATCTGAAGTCTAATATACACATAGGCATATATTATATTAAAAATATCCAACTACGACTATAACCACAGAAAGAAAAAATATGATTTCAGCTTTCAGAGGTAAGTTTTGGCAACAAGTTAATTTCAAAAATTATTAGTTTGTTTTGGTTAAAGTTATTAACCATTACTAACTAAACAGAGCTTTACACATTAATGACACATTAACTAGACAGTTAAGAGAGTGTTTCTCTTAAAAAACTATAGTGAAAGTGAATACTCTATTGAATACAGCTCATAACTTCAATTTCCAAACATTACTGTATGTTGTGCTGTTCCAAGACTCAAGGTTTGGAATATCACATGCTCTGCTTTGACAAAGACTTTGTTTATTTCTCCCCTTTTCTTGTTGCTTCCTCTAAAATGAAAACTCCTTTCATGGTTATTTTGTCCTCCATTAGTAATGCAAATAAAACTGACACATTAAAGGCTTTGCTGATCCAACACTTGTCTAGTCAAAGAAACACCTGCAATTATCTTTTCCAAGGAGGAACATCTTTTAATATAATTCCTGCTTTGCCTTTTGCAAAGCCACCACCCACTGAAGCCTCCAGAAACAGAGGTAAATAGAGCTGGCTGTACCACATTGCTGTGCTCTTACATTCTCAGTGAAGAGATGGAAAAACAACACATTCAAAGCAGAAGAACGGAACCTGCCTGCTTTGCTTTAAAAGGCATCGCATTTACGTCAAATATAAGACGGACCCATTGTATTTTATTTAAATCCATTTTACCTATCAAATTTGTTGTCATGGTGTAGTAATGTGAGTAATAACAAACCTGTAGTGGCATTGGGTCATCCGTAATGAAAGAAATCTTGAAGTTAGTGCAAACCAATTTGCCCCACAGGTCATACTGACTTGTATCTGTCGCCATGCATTTTCTTACAAAATTTACTTCGTTTACCACAATTTCACCTAAAACAGAAAAGGGGAGGGGAAAAGAGAAGCCTATGTCAATGTTGTAGGTACAACAATTTTAAGTTTGCAGTACCAAGAAACTCCTAACTCTTTACCACTTTCAACATCTTCTGGGCAAACATGTATTTTACCTAATAACACTCAGGGAAAAAAAAAAACAAACCAAAAAACCACCTACTTTTCCAAAATAGCAGTCAAAGGCAAAAAAAAAAGCAACCAACCACACACCACTTTCCTTGTACCCAGAAAGTCTGCAATTGTTCACTGTTATTAAAAGTTCATTAATTTGGACAACACTGTCCTTTAAACAAAGGCATACATTCATGTGCTTCAGCTAGTATTTAATAAAAAAACTGAAATCAGGTGGCAATTGCTAAGTACTTTAGAGAGTTTTCATGATTTCAGAATAATCAGTACACAGCTAGTTTTGCTTTTATAAGCATATTTTCTTGTGATTTCATAAAAGAAAAAGCAGACCACAAACATGTTAAATGAATTTCATAGTTTCTACAGTGACCATCTAATGAAGCAGACCAACTACTTCTTTTTGCAAAACAGAAGACCCAAACAAAGAAAGAAAATTATGCTATTTCATCTGGGATAAGCTATGAAATTAAAAAGCATAAAGCCAAATGAGATTAAAGACCTTTCAAAAAGAAAAAGTGAATTGCTACATATAATACTACTTTTCAGTTCCACAACAGAGGTTTCCAAAAGCAAAAACAGTAATTTCATTCTTACTTCAGAAAATTAACTCGATCATTTATTTCACTCCTTTTGCTTCTGTCATCAGATCAACCATTTCCTTCTGCTGCTGCTGTAAATAGTGTGGGAGTCAAAGTGTCACAAGAAAAATGTAATTTTATAGTACCTGTAGGTTTTTGTATGTTTGTTTGTGGGTTTGAGGTCTCCTTGTGTTTTGTTTTGTTTGTTTTTTAATACTAAAGACTAAGGACTGCTAATTTGCTAATAGGTTGGGCACATTTAGTCACAGTTGATCAAATGTCATCTGAGTGCCCTATGCTTTGCAAGACAATAGTCCTTTGAATGAGTGTAACAGCAGTGGTCAGTTCTCTGTATACCCAATGAGAATGGATGTAACTCTGAATAAATCTCCCATCTATCTCCCAATCTAGAGAAGGTATTTTCCTCAGGTGCACCCATACATCCAAAGAATGTATGGTGCAACCATACATTCAAAGAACTCTTGCTAGCATTCCAAACACTTGATCAGAAATGCACCTTTTTGCTAGTTTTGAGACCCAGCCTCTGCAGGTGCTCCTCATACTATGTTATTTAGCAGCTTAGCTAAACACCTGCTCTTTTCCCCCTATTATGATGAGGCAACAGTCTGGAAGTCACTAAGAGCTGCAGTCTCTGCTTTTTGTTCAGTTGTGATAAATGACTACAAAAATTTATTGGACTAACTCTGTAGCTTTGAGCTGGCAAAATTATGCTGAGTACTGTGTTTGCAGATATAAGGGGACAAGTTTAATTAACCTATACCTCTCATATACATGTGTAATCTGTGCCAGAAGTGGCAAGATCTGTGAAAATGCTCAGCAGAGATGTGTTGGAGCTCTAAAGCCTTTTCACAAACATTACTGAACTGTGGTTAAGCACACTTTTTTGAATTAAAAAAAGCAAAACAAACCAAACCTACAACAAACCTGATTATGGCAGATTCAGTACAAACAGTTAAATATCAGCCAATATCACAGCAATTTAAAACGTCTTGTAATAGGGTACAGGAGAATGACAAACTCTACTTCTCCTAATACTTCTCCATATTTCAATGCTTTTAGCAGAGACTGGCCTGAAACTTCTTTAAGCTTTTTTCTAACAAGCTACTTGCTTAATGAAGGCAAACCCCCAAACCACATATTGAAGCAATTCCTTCTCACAGCTGTTGTTAATCTTCAACTACTTAATGTTAATGTGTGAGTTCTCAGTCACATTGTACCTGCAAAAATTTGCCTCTGCACAAAGTCAGTTCTTCTAAACCTACATAGTCAGTATTCTTCCCTTTCTCAGTACCTCCAATGTATCCCTGCAATTCTAATAAAAAGATAGAGATCCAAACACACCATGAAATTAAGTGTAACTTTCATGAGTGCCTTTATATACACACACATACACATACACACACACACACACACACACACACACACACACACACAGTTTCCTTACCTGTCGAGTATTTTTTAGTATCACATAGGAGACACTCTTGCTAAAAGCACAAGTTACTACTACCAAATAAATTCAGAACTTCAGACCTTGATGCTGCCTAACAGTAGAGAAATAAGATGCATTGCTGCTCACACACAAACTTCAATTTTAATCTACTAGTTTAAAACATGCTTGCTACATCATTCTCTTTGCCAAACCCTCCCTCCCCTTTTACTTCCTCCCTCCATTTCCCACAATTGTGTGGCTACACAACACAGTATATACTAATCTTATTTTAATGTAACTCCGTGTATTCTCAGTTCAATCAGCACAAATACATTGTACATTTTTCAGCCTCATTTCTCCTTTGCAGTCAGTTTACTGTCACTTTTGAACCTGAGTATTAAAATATGGCAAGAAAGAGCATGCATGGCAGTTCCAACCTCTGGATTTAAGTAACAGAATCAAAGAATGTCAATTTGGAAGGGACCTCAAGGAGCATCTGGTCCAACCCTTCTAATATGATTGTTTATGTGTGTCTCAGCACCCCATCAAGCTGAGACTTAAAACTTTCCTAAGTGGGGGAATCCACCACTTCCTCTGGAAGACCATTGCAATGTCTGACTGTCCTCAGAGTGATAAATTGTCCTCTTGTATTCAAATGAAATCTCCACAAGAGCAACTTGTGCCCATTGCCTCTTGTCTTATCCACATGACTCCTTGTAAACAGGGAGTCTCCACCTTCTTCTTTGTAGCTGCCCTTTAAGTACTGAAACATCCTAATAAGGTCTCCCCTGAGCCTTCTCAAGGCTGAACAGACCCAGCTTTCTGAGAGACAGTTTTTCAGAGACCCAGTTCTGGCTGCCCCATCCCTGGAAGTGTTCAAAACCAGGTTGGATGGGGCCTTGAGCAACCTGATCTAGTGAAAGGTGTCCCTGCCTATGCAGGGGGGGGTTGGAACTACATGATCTTTAAGGTGCCTTCCAACTCCAGCCATTCTATGATTCTCTGATTATCAGCCTCTCCTCATACACCAAGTGCTCCAGTCCTCTGATCATCCTCAAGGCTCTTCTCTCGACTCTCTCCAGCCTGTCCACATCCTTTTTGTGCAGCAGGGATCAAAACTGGACATGATCCAGGTCCGGTCAGACAAGTGCTGAGTAGAGCAGGATGATGGCTTCTTTTTTTCTGCTGGTGATGTCCTTGTTGATGCAGCCCAGCATCCCATTGGCTTTCTTTGCTGCTGCAGCACAGTGTTTGCTCATGCTGAGCCTGTTGTCCAACAAGGCAGCTCTCTGCAGTTAAGTCTGGGATCCACTTGGCTAATCTCGAGTTCTGTGTTCCCAGGTGCAAGACCTTGCACTTGTCTACATTGAGCTTTATAAAGTTCCTGGGAGCCCATTTATCCAGTCAGTCGAAGTCATCCTGGAGTGTGGCTCTCCCTTCTAGGGTTTCAACCTCTCCACTCATCTCACTGTTTTCAGCAAACTTCAGCAGGGTTCTCTTGATCCCAACATCCAGATCACTTACAAGCATGTTAAACAGCAGCAGACATTCAGAATACAGTATTTACATAAGGTTGGTTTGTTGTTTTTTTGTTGTTGCTGTTGTTTTTTTAAATACATACATTGAATACATAAACGTTTACATTGATAAATTTTGCAATGAATATTTAATAGAGGCAATTTTCAAAAGCCAATAGAAACTCTTTTTTAATGCCAATTTTTTTTTTTTTTAAATAATGCAAAATTGGAATTTTATATTGCTCTGGCTTTATCCTTCATTTAGACATCTGTAATGAGCAATACAAAAAGGTGCAACCCTTCCAAATTTAAATTTAGGACAGTAGACAAAAAAAGTAAGTAGCACTTGTTGGTCTCACACAATGAACCCTTCTTTTATTTGCAGCTGAGTAGGTGATTTTTCTATACAAGTGTCAACAACAGAGCTATTCAGAGACATTACGCTGCACATTTTTGCAATGTAGCTGCTTTTTTTTCCAGTAAACAGTCACAAGCTGTTCCAGACACGGAACAGCAGTCAACACTTCCATGTGACTTGAACAGTCAAAGAATGATCTCAGGAGACAAGAGCAGTTCGTTTAAACTCTGACGGAAAGCCAGAATAAAAATTACAGGCTGCCACCCCTTTTATTTAAAGCCTAACGATATTTAATAAAAATATTTCTACATTGAATACATGAGTCACAAAAATAACATGAGACTGACGAATCTATGTAGCTAATACACCTTGCATTTCACACACAGCCTGAGAAAACTTAAAACTTCAGAAAAAATTCTGCTTAATCTCCCAAAAAATGTGATTTGATTGTCTCATATTTTAGATGTTAGGATAATTCATGGCATATATCTAATACACCATTATGCATAACCCACTACAAGCCAAATAAAATTCAGAAAGCCAAGCATGCAGGCACAGGAACTGTAGACAACAGTGGCATCAATAAAAATGCTGAATTCAGTGATCAGCAGGTACCACAGCTCATGTGGACCAGCATTCAGTCTCCCCAGCCTGCAGTCATATTAAGAAAGTCTGGCCTAACCTTCATGGCAATTTATTTCTGGAAAATTTGAAAATACAATCCTTAATCAATTATATCTTAAAATACAAGATAACCTGCACCATTCTGCCTACCACTGACAATTTTGGGTGCCATATCCTACCAGATCAAACTTAATTTTTTTGTTTATCTTATGAAGCTACTAATTTGGGACTTACTGTCAGTAATTCTAGATCTAATCACCTGCTTACATGCAGATCACACAAAATAGCTAAGAATTTTTCTTAGCTTTTTAGTGTAGGTTTCATCACTATATGCTGTCAGTAGCAGAGCAATCAGATAATAAGTAACTTTGATAGATCTGAAAAACTAAAAAAGAAAAGCTAGAATTAGTACCACATTAGGATTCATGATTGGAATTGGAATTTCAGTATTTTCTCTAGAGACAAGGGTCTGGATTCTTTATTGCACTAGGTGACGCATATATAGTCTTCTTCCACTTATGCAGCCAGTTCTCATGTTTGCTTATTTAAGATTCTGTATTATCATAGCTTAAAAACCAGAACAACATGCCAACTCAGAAAGAGACCTCACCTAATTTCCAGGTGCTCAGTTTTTCACTGAAGCACTTGCCAAAGCCCTCCATCCAAAATAGTTCCTAGGACATTTTTACTTTTTCATTAGTCCATGAACACAGAAGGATTATAGTGTAACAACGTATCTTAAAACCTTCATTTTTAGGGAAGAAGGTTGCTTGAGTAGTATCTAGGACCAAAACCTTACTACTGCATGAGGTAAAACTGAATGAACAGTATTCAACAAATGTAATAGTGACTAAATACAGAAGTGCTGCACAATGAAATAAAGTAATTGTGCAGTTTATCAGGCAACATATCTATGCTGTACTGTATATATATACACCCATGCTTACACACACATCCATACATACACAGAGCATGCATGTACATGTACATAAGTTAAAATGCTATCATACAATATTTCTAACACATTAGGAGCTTGATCCTTGCTACAGGCAATGAAAGACTTAAATCACACTTCATGTACAAATACTGCAAATCCTACAGCCTCAAGTTTCAAGTACACTACATATTACAAAAGGAAGTTTTCAATGCTGTACTAGATGCATAAAAATACATTTATATAGTATAAACTTCTTTCATGAGCATTGAAGTTCTAAATCAAAATCTGAATCTCTTTAGCGTACATTCAAGGTCTAGTAAACATAAGGACATTAGAGGGTATTAAGTACTTTATGCAGTCATATAATTCCTACTTAAAATTCACAGAAACTCAGCACCTGAATACCCTTAGGAAACTAACCCCCTGATCCTCATTTTTAATGCTGACAGTGATTATACCCAATTAAGACAGCAGAAAAGCAGCTTCTTTGTATGAAAGATAGTCGAAAATACAATAGAAAAGCTAAAGTAAACTCGAGTAGTGTTAAAAATACAACTTAACCAATTCACTTGTATTTAGAAAGATCTAAAAAACTGCTCCTAAATGATTAGCAAATACTTAACTACTGTAAATCTCGAGTAAGAATTTCTAATAAAAACTGCATAAGTAACTAAAATCTAGAACATCTTTACTCATTTAGCTGCCTTTTCTTAGCTGTTTTCTTGTAAAGAGAAAACCAAAATTGTGAGAGCTTATTAGTATGTGCCAAGCATTTAGATGTAAATGTCTCTATTCCACTTCTAAATGAATCTTTTGTTCATTGCGCTCAGCCACCTCCAAACTTAAAAGTACTTGTAACCTCATGAAATAATTGTCTTTTATCTCTTCTGATTTTCATGAGCTTCTTCAATATTTAACAACTTAAGATATGTGAAGACAAAAAAAGTTGCA